>NC_057355.1:98215133-98510133 GCF_016509475.1 Prionailurus bengalensis
AAAATGTGATAACAATGGAAAAACAGAATTACACCCCTACACGCATGAAGTAGCCTCAGGCGTATGTTGGGTGAATAAAACCAAACCATAGAACAATATATACAGCATGATTCCATTTATACAAAGTTCAAAAAATAATCTATGTGGTAAACTATAAAGAAAAGCTAGGGAATAAGTAATGTGAAATTCAGCCTAGTGATTATGCTGGGGTGGTGGGGGCGAGGGGCTGAGAGGAAGAGACAGCAAAGGGGTTATCTTCTTCTTCTTCTTCTTCTTCTTCTTCTTCTTCTTCTTTGAAAGAAAGTGGTGAATACAGAGATGCTCATTTTTGTCATTATTATTTTTTTTTTGCTTTAAAATATTGTTTGCCGTTCTTCATTATTAAATACAAGCCATTAAAAATTGCAACAGCTCTGAAGGGAAGTTGGGTCTTGTTCATGCCTTTTTGTTGTCCAATATTGATGGGGTTAGTTAGACAAGGAAAGATGCTCTTAGACCCAAGTTTGGGAGTTTGGGAGAGGAGTTTGGAAGCCTGAGTTCATCTAAATAATAGAGAAGAATTTAGCATTCCTTGGGGACAATCTTGGAGGGAAAGAATGTAGAGAGGAGTCAGCAAAAGGTTCTGAGGCTGGGGACTAAGAGAAGGCCAGGGCAAAGGTGATCAAGTCTCTCTTCTTTTTTTTTATTTTTTGAAGGTGGGAGAGGGACAGAGAGAGAGGGAGAGAGACACAGGACTTGACCCACAAACTGTGAGATCATGACCTGAACCAAAATCAAGGGTCAGTCACTTAATTGACTGAGCCACCCAGGCACCCCAATTCTCTCTTTTTCTTTTTCTTTGAAATATTTATTTAAATTATTTTATTTCATAGATAATCACAATACCCCTCCCCCCAAAAAAAACAGCATTACTTTGAAGAGTTACCAAAATTTAGGAAGAAACAAAGTTCTTATTTATTTATTTATTTATTTATTTATTTTTTAAATATATATCCAAGTTAGTTAGCATACTGCAATAATGATTTCAGGAGTAGATTCCAGTGATTTGTCCCCTATGTATAACATCCAGTGCTCATCCCAACAAGTGTCTTCTTTAATGTTCCTTACCCATTTAGCTCTTCCCCCACCCACAACCCCTCCAGCAACCCTCAGTTTGTTCTCTATATTTAAGAGTCTTTTATGTTTTGTCCCCTTCCCTGTTTTTATATTATTTTTGCTTCCTTTCCCTTATGTTCATCTATTTTATGTCTTAAATTCCATATATGAATGAAGTCATATGATATTTCTCTTTCTCTGACTAATTTCACTTAGGATAATACCCTCTAGTTCCATCCACATAGTTGCAAGTGGCAACATTTCATTTTTTTTGATTGCCAAATAATACTCCATTGTGTGTGTGTATACATACATATATATATATACATACATATATACACATATATAGTATTTATATTGTATATATATGTACAAATTGTATATATACATATATACACAAATACATACATACACACATACATATACATATATATGTATACATATACATACATACATACACATAGACATACACACACACACAAATATATATATACCACATATTCTTTATCCATTCATCCATCGATGGACAGTTGGGCTCTTTCCATACTTTGGCTATGGTCAATAGCACTGCTATAAACATTGGGGTGCATGTACCCCTTTGAAACAGCACTCCTGTATCCTTTGGATAAATACCTAGTAGTGCAGTTGCTGGGTTGTGAGGTAGTTCTATTTTTAACTTTTTGAGGACCCTCCATACTGTTTTCCAGGGTGGCTGCACCAGTTTGCATTCCCACCAGCAGTGTAAAAGAGGTCCTCTTTCTCTATATCCTTGCCAACATCTGTTGTTGCCTGAGTTGTTCATCTTAGCTATTCTGACAGGTGTGAGGTGATATCTCCCTGTGGTTTTGATTTGCACTTCCCTGATGATGAGCGATATTGAGCATCTTTTCATGTGTCTATTGGCCATCTGGATGTCTTCTTTGGAGAAGTGTCTATTCATGTCTTTGACCATTTCTTCACTGGATTATTTGTTTTTTGGGTGTCGAGTTTGAGAAGCTCTTTATAGATTTTGATACTAACCCTTTAGCTGATATGTCATTTGCAAATATCTTCTCCCATTCCGTCGGTTGCCTTTTAGTTTTGCTGATTGTTTCCTTCTCTGTGCAGAAGGTTTTTATCTTGATGAGGTCCTAATAGTTCATGTTTGCTTTTGTTTCCCTTGTCTCTGGAGACAGGTCAAGTAAGAAGTTGCTGCGGCGGGGGTCAAAGAGGTTTTTGCCTGCTTTCTCCTCTAGAATTTTGATGGCATCCTGTCTTACATTTAGGTCTTTCATCCATTTTGATGTAATCCATTTTATTTTTGTGTATGGTGTAAGAAAGTGGTCCAAATTTGGTTTTCTGCATGTCACTGTCCAGTTTTGCCAACACCATTTGCTGAAGAGACTGTCTTTATTCCATTGGATACTCTTCCCTCCAAGACCCTCTTCTTGACCAAACTCTAGGCAAGTTCTCCTGAGCACTATTCTCAGCTAAGCTTCAACCTTGGCCGATGGAAACTGCTTACTCTCTGCAGAAATGACTTCATTCCCCACCCCCACATACATACACTTAGAGACTTGAACACTAGCATAGTTTCTAATAGCTCAAGGCCATACCACCTAGAATGACCCCAGGACCCCTTAGAGTGCCTTCTGGGGGGGGGGGGGATAGCTCAAGGCTGTCAGGAGAATTTTGTTTGTTCCAGCCCCAAAGCTGGTGATAGGCAGACAGATCCCCTCATAAAAGCCCCCTCTTGGAGCAGTTACTTTGGAAAGTTTGTGATTATAAATACTTTCTCTGCCTTTAAGATGTAAACCTACCACCCAAAAAATGTTTCTCTGAAGACCAGAGAGCTGTCTTTTTGAAATGCAAACATTCAGGGAGATAACTGTCCCTCTCAATCCCTGTTCCTGAGTGGGGAAAATAAAGGCTTATCTTTGGTGGGTGTCTTGCTTTAACTTGCACCAAGATAGAAGTTTGTTTCTTCTCTGGGTAGGCTCCAATTAACAAGCCCAGATGGCTTAGTCACATGGCTTAGCACTTAGCACTCTGTGCCTTCCCTTAGCAAACCCCAGCCTTTCAAAAGTCTCCTGCCTTCTGTTTCCACAAGTCGATTTCAGGTCACACTGGACCCTCTTCCTTATTGCAGTAGTTTACTACTGGGGGAAAAATAATCTATCTTCACCTCTGTAACTAGTGTCTGACTTCATCTTTGACAAAGGCTACAATGATGGCGTGGCTAGTGGAGTTTTAGAAACAAGGGTATACAATGTTCCATTTGAAATGATTTCTTTCTATGCTATAAACCCCATCATCTTTTTACTTTTACCTTTTATGTCAGTAAAATTTAGTAGAAATGCAAATGACTTTGTATTGCTCTTGAAATGACTTTTAAGAGTGGGCTTTTATCTTATTTAAGTTTTTTTGAAGGAGATGGGTTTACGCATGTTTTTACTTTTTAAGAGTAGGCTTTTCAAGAAAATAAGGTATGCTTCTGATTTTCATGTCTGGAGTGATGCGTCAGAGAAGAGATGTAGCATGCTCCAGCGATAGAAGATCCATGTATCTGTGAGTGGAATTATTCCAGTAGCAGTAGGAGTTTAAAGCCAGAAGTGACTATGAGATTATAATCCTTGTAAGAATTCACGGAAATCCTCGAGAGGGCTTTGGAATTCCGCTGCCGGTGGAAAGAGGGTTGCTGGGACAAAGACCACCAGTAGGCATGTGGGTAATATGGTAATAACAACAAGCTACTACTGCTAACACCATTTACTGAGGGCCTACTTTACACCAGACCTGTGCGATGTGCCGTCCATCTTTCTGTCTTCAGTCCTGACTTCCCCGTTTGCCCCACAAGCCAAAGTAAATGTTCTAATAATTAAGTTACATTGTTTACTCCCTGCTCAAGACCCTTTGGGCTTAGCATCAGCAAGGCTGTGTGATCGCCTGTCCCACCTTTATCCTTGGCTAGTCTCTACTCTCTAGAAGTATTCTAGTCATCCTCAACTATTTACACAACTTGTAAGAAAACGCAAGTGTCTCTCTTTGTGCACTCCCTTCATCAATAGATCACAAATTTCCTTCCCATTTTTCTGCTGTATTTTGTCCACATTTCTACTATACCACTTCTCCTCCCACATGGCATTCATTTCTTTATGTATCTTTCCCTCTGATTGGATTTTGAAGCCCCTGTGGTAGAACTATGTCTTATTCATCTTAAAATTCACTTTGTCTTTTTGCTCATTTAATCCACAAATATTTATTTAGTACCTACTTGGTATCAGGGTCTGGGGAGTCAGTAATAATAAGATTCCTTCAGAGTTTCCCATCTAATAGAACCTGAGAACCAACTATCTACATTAAGCAGGTACTTAATAAATGTGTACTGAATAAATGAATAAGTGAATGGAACTTGCTCTGAGGAATGGGCATTCACAAGTTCTTCAAGCGCATTTACAGACACTGGTAGAATTATTATCTTCCCTCCTGACTGTAGTTTTACTTCAGTAGCATCATTTACTAACAAGGGTTAGCCAGCTTTGTCTGTAGGAGGTCAGACAGTAAATATTTTCAGCAGTATGGACTATATGCTCTTTGTTGCAACTGCTCAACTCAGGCTACTCAACCCTGCAATTATGGTATAAAAACAGCCATAGTCAACACTTAAATGACTTAGGGTGCCTGTGTGCCAATAAAACTTTATGTACAAATGATGAAATTTGAATTCTTATCATCTTCACAAGTCACAAAACGGCATTCTTCTTTTGATTTTTCTCAACCATTTTGTTTGTTTATTTATTTAGAGTGCATGAGAGCGGGGAAGGGACAGAGAGAGAAAGGAAGAGAGAATCCCAAGCAGGCTCCATGCTGTCAACGATGAGCCCAAGGCCAGGCTCAAACTCACCAATTGGGAAATCATGATGCGAGCCCAAATCAAGTGTCCCAGGCTTAACTGACTGAGCCACCCAGGCACCCCTTTTTTCCAACCATTTAAAAATGTAAGACCATGGGAATGCAAGCTGGTGCAGCCACTCTGGAAAACAGTATGGAGGGTCCTCAAAAAAACTAAAAGTAGAACTACACTAGGACCCAGCAATTGCACTACTAGGTATTCATTCAAGGGATACAGGTGTGCTGTTTCGAAGGGACACATGCACCCCCATGTTTATAGCAGCACTATCAACAATAGCCAAAGTATGGAAAGAGCTCAAATGTCCATCGATGGATGAATGGATAAAGGAGATGTGGTACACACACACACACACACACACACACACACACACACAATGGAGTATTAC
The DNA here is from genome assembly GCF_016509475.1 of Prionailurus bengalensis. Lineage (NCBI taxonomy): Eukaryota > Metazoa > Chordata > Mammalia > Carnivora > Felidae > Prionailurus > Prionailurus bengalensis. The sequence goes on from NC_057355.1 coordinate 98,220,506, forward strand.
TCGGCAATCAAAAAGAATGAAATCTTGCCATTGCAACTACGTGGATGCAACTGGAGGGTATTTGTAAAATTAGTCAGAGAAAGACAAAAATCATATGACTTCACTCATCTGAGGACTTTAAGAGACAAAACAGATGAACATAAGGGAAGGGAAACAAAAATAATATAAAAACAGGGAGGGGGACAAAACAGAAGAGACTCTTAAATATGGAGAACAAACTGAAGGTTGGTTGCTGGAGGGGTTGTGGGAGGGGGGATGGGCTAAAAGGGTAAGCGGCATTAAGGAATCTACTCCTGAAATCATTGTTGCACTGTATGCTAATTTGGATGTAAATTTAAAAAAATAATAAAATAAATAAAATAACATGAAAAAAATAATAAAAATGTAAAACCATTCTTGGCTGTGGGCTATACAAAAACAGGCACAGACTTACTTTGGACCCCAGGCGGCAGTTTGCTAGAATACGTTTCAGAAAATCTCTAATTAAAAAAATATATCACACCCCCCCCCCCCATTCTTATGGATAACCATCTTTGCTGGAGGTTGAGTGGAAAATAAAACCCACACGAAGCATTCATTAATATACTGATTTATGTCACAGCAGCATCAATAGACCAGAAGCCTATTTATCCAGCGAATAAGAGACAGAGTTAGGTTGTACTGCCAAAATCACGCGATCCCGAGTGGGAAGAAATCAGCAGGTGGCAGGGTTCTGAAGCCACGGCACCTCCCTCACAGCTCAGCCTAGAGCATCCCTAACGGGCGACGCCACCCCGGGCCAGGCTTCCCGGGCGGGCTGCGGGACGGCGCAGACGCACTCGTTCCGCCTTCCCACCAATCTCGGCCCTCGACGCGTTCCGTTCGTGCGTGGAAGAGCCCGGCGGGAGGAGAGGCCGCTCCGTGGGCAGGGGCCGAGGCGCGCCCAGCGGCTGGACCGGGCGACGGCGCGCATGGCGGACTCGCAGCCGTTCTGCGTGGCGGAGGAGCGCAGCGGCCACTGCGCCGTGGTGGACGGAAACTTCCTCTACGTGTGGGGGGGCTACGTGGTAAGGGGAAGAGGCGGGACGGGGCGGACTCGCGCTGGGAGCCCGCCCGGCCTCTGGGCCCGAGCGGACGCCGAGCGCCCGCCCACACCGGCCCCGAGACGGGAGTCGGTCCGCGGCCCGGGCCGGCGCGTCCGGCGACCCCCTCGCCCGTCCGCCCGCCCCTCCGCCGTCGGCCGCTCTCCCAGCCGCGCCAGGGCTTGACGCCGCCCCGCCGTTGCTTCCACTTTGAAAGCCTTCAAACCCGCGTTCTGGGGCTCTTCCCACTGTCCGCTCCCCACCCTCTCCCCCGACCCCCCCCCCCCCCCCCCAGCTGTCCAGTAACCCCCCGGGCTGACCGCACTAAGTCTCTGCGCGATTAATTATCTTTAAATGCTTGCGCAGACTTAAAGGCACCACGAGGACGCCGCGCTGTATTGTTTTGTAAATATTTCCTTATTGCAAGGTTGCGATTCGGAGTATTGAAATCGCTGAAGCATTTGACTATTTCTAAGCGATTTTTAGTGGCATTCCTTTATCGGTGGGTAATTACGAAGTTTTTTTCGAGTCTCAGAATAGACTCGTATTAGCAACAATTTAGTAAAAATTGCTTAAATACGCTTATTACGATGGAGGTTTGAATGTGTGTATTTGTTTTGTTTCTATAATCATAAGATTATAGAAGCAAAGATTCTAAAGCCAGAAAACAGTTCAGGAGTATATGCCAACCCCATCAGTTTACAGTTTTTGGTTTTTTGTCTTTTTAAAGCGAGCCATCTGGAAGTTCTTTTGCAAGTAGAACCCACATTTTCTGACTGTCTCGATACGATTATATGACAGATGTAACATTACTGACTCACTCACTGAAATAAAGTACATACTATCTATGTTAAATGATTCTCAGATCCAAGTTGGTTTTTGTTGTTTTGTTTGTGTGTTTATTTTTAATTTGGTGCAGTATCAGGACGGGAAAATTAGAACTGACCTTTGAGTGCCTACTATACCTGGCATGTGCTAGGAACTTTCATATTCCTAATCTTATATAATCTTTATCGTGCCTTGTAAGGTAAGTAATAACCCCGTTAAAAGTAAGGATGATGAGTCAATGGGAATGAATGATGGCCATTTGACCTCAAGGGTAGGAGATTCCAACCTAGGTATATTGGATTTCCAAAGGCTATTTTTTCTGTGATAAACTAAGGTAAACTAGATGACTATGTTTTCTTCATGTCTAATCCTTACACCATTTGTTCTTTATGAAAAAGGAGCCTAGATCTATTGAAGGTTTTATGTAGAAGAAATATTTTGATTGTTTTTTTAGCTCTGCCACTTGAAGATGTAGAGGTGTCAAACTTCATCTGCTATATTGATTCTTAATATTGTAAAAGTTAAGTGAAAAGATCTAATTTAACATAGTAACTGCAATATCTCGTATCTGGTGACGGTATACGTTTCTTTTGGGCCTATAAATGAAATGTCTGAATATTTTTATCTCATTTTAATCTTGAAAATTATGTAATTAATTAGATTCCAGGTGTTCAGGTGGCAATCAGTGAATAGAATCACTTTGTTTTCTACTACTTACTGATTCAATGATACGATGCTGTTAAGAACCACTCTGAAAAGTGCCATGCAGATTTAGAAAGAGTTTGCTACAGGCATACCTTGGATATTGCAGGTTTGGTTCCAGACCACCACAATAAAGCAAGTCAAATGAATTTTTTGGTTTCCCAGTGTATATAAAAGTTATGTGTATGCTATATTGTGGTCTCTTATGTGTGCAATGGCATTATGTCTAAAAAATGTACATACCCTAATTTAAAAATACTTGATTGTGAAAAAGTGCTAATTATCATCTGAGCTTTCAGCAGGTCCTAATCTTTTTGCTGGTAGAGGGTCTTGCCTTGATGTTGATGGTTGCTGACTGATCAGGGTGGTGGTTGCTGAAGGTTGAGTGGCTGTGGCAATTTCTTAAAAAGAATATGATGAAGTTTGCAACATCAATTGACTCTTGCTTTCATTAATGATTTTTTTTATAGTATGTGATGCTGTTGGATAGCATTTTGGCCAGAGTAGAACTTCTTTCACAACTGGGGTCAATACTCAGACCCTCCTGCTGCCTTCCCAAGAATAGAAAATGTCATATTCTAAATCCTTTGTTGTCATTTCCACAATCTTCACAGAGGCCTCACCAGCAGTAGATTCCACCTCAAGAAACCACTTTCTTTGCTCATGCATAAGAAACAACTCTTCCATCTGCTCAAGTTTGATCATGAGACTGCAGCAATTCAGTCCCATCTTCAGTCTCAACTTCTAATTCTAGTTCTCTTGCTATTTCCACCACATCTGCAGTTACTGCCTCCAGTGAAGTCTTGATTGAATCTTCAATTTGTAAAAAACAAACAAACAAACAAAAAAACAAAACAACAACACAGTATCAAGGGGGACTTGGGTGGCTCTGTCGATTGGGCGTCCGACTTTGGGTCAGGTCATGATATGGCGGTTTGTGAGTTCGAGCCCCACGTTGAATTCTGTGCTGATCGCTCAGAGCCTGGAAACTGCTTTGGATTCTGTGTCTCCTCCTCTCTCTGTCCCTGCCATGTTCATGCTCTGTCTCTGTCTCTCAATAATAAAATAAACGTAAAACAACAACAACACAGTATCTGTGAAGCGCAGTAAAGCAAAGTGCAATAAAACAAGGTATGCCTGTACTTTTTAAATTCCAGGAATTATCAGCAGCTAACGAATGTCTAAGGCATGAGTGGAAGGAAAGAGAGTGGGAGGCAAAAAAGAAGACCTAGCATATCTCGAGGAAAAGTAGAATCCTTCCAACAAGTGTTTTATTGAGACCCTTCTGAAAAGAAGATAGCTGAGAGCCCTTGGAATCTGGAGGTAATCCAGTAGTCAGTAGTTAAGAATAATCCAATAATTTCAGATTGTATGTTCTAATCACAGTTTTCTTCCTTATTTTTTTTTCTTTTCTTTAAGTTTATTTTGAGAGAAAGAGAGTGAGCACAAGTGGGAAAGGGGCAGAGAGAGAGGGAGAGAGAAAATCCCAAGCAGGCTCCACACTGACAGCACAGAGTCCCATGTGGGGCTCAAACTTAGGAACCACGAGATCATGACCTGAGCCGAAGTCAGATGCTTAGCTGACTGAGCCACACAGGTGCCCCAGTTTTCTTCCTTATCACCAAAAACCAATATGTTAAAATTCATGAACATACATCCTAAAACCTGAATAGTCCACAGATAACCATCTAGATTAACTCATTATTATCCAACATATTCTATAGGACATTGCATCTGAAAACAATTCTACCTCTCTCTAGAGGTGAGAGTGGCGGTGCTGAAAAAAGTAAGTGGCAAATTTTAATTGGTGCCAGAATATTCTTTTTTTTAATGTTTATTTTAGAGAGAGAGCGAGCGAGCATGAGTGGGGGAAGGGCAGAAAGAGAGGGGACAGAGGATCCAAAGTGGGCTCTGTGTTGACAGCAGAGCCTGTTGTGGAACTCGAACCCACAAACCAAACTGTGAGATCATGACCTGAGCTGAAGACAGACGCTCAACCAACTGAGCCACCTAGGTGCCCCAATACCAGAATATTCTTTTGCCTCTTCTTCCATATTCTTTCTGTATTACTGAACTTCATGCAATCTTTAGTGCTGCTACTGGGAACATTGAAAAGTTATGAGCAGTTTCCCCAAATTTTGGAGGAAAAGCGCGGTGTTTTAGCATGTTTGTAGCTGGTATGCTTTCTTCTTAGGGCTTAATCATATGAACAGTTTTCTTTTCTTTTTTTTTTTTTTTTTAATTTTTTAAGTTTTATTTATTTTTGAGATAGAGAGAGACAGAGCATGAACGGGGGAGGGTAAGAGAGAGGGGGAGACACAGAATCTGAATGAGGCTCCAGGCTCTGAGCTGTCAGCACAGAGCCCGACGCGGGGCTCGAACTCACGGACCGTGAGATCATGACCTGAGCCGAAGTCGGCCGCTTAACCGACTGAGCCACCCAGGCGCCCCAACAGTTTTATTTTCATAACACAGTTATGTTAATACAGTTGATGTTGATACATTTTCCCCTAAATTTTCCTTATAGAAAATATCTGCACAAGTATGTTTAACTACATATTTCTGTTTTGGACATAGACTTACAGGGAAGAAGACTCAATTTAGAATATGTTTTCAAAGAAGCAAGGTGGGAGGTTTACAGTGCCAGATATTAAAACATACCACAATATTACAATACTTAAGTCAGTGCTCCTGATGCAACATGAGATAGCATGATGGAATGGAAATGAAGTTACATAAACAGCCAAGCAAACCAAACATTCAAAAGGTAGCATTTTAATTCTGGAAAAGCAATTACTCATTCAATAAATGGTCCAGGGATAGCTAGAGGAAAATGATAGTAGAGCCTTAGGATTGAAGAGTTAAATGTAGAAAAATTAAGCTATATCATGCCAGAAGAAAAACAGTGACTCTTTTAAAATTTTGAGTTGGGAAAATAAAAATGAATTGGGTAAAACTATGAAGGAAAAGATAGGTAGATAAAACCTTTTTAAAAATTTAAAAGTATGTTTTTTAAATACCATAAAGTGAGAAGGCAGATGAAAGACTGGGGGAAACATTTGCAACATCTAGGCAAAAATAAAGATTAATATCTGTAAAAGTAAAAGTATTTCCATAGAAAAATGAGCAATGAGTATGTACAAGAAATTTACAAAAGAAGAAATACAATATGAGTCGTAAGAAAAACCCAACTGAAAAAAACAATGAGGTTTTTCTTCTCCTATTTGCAAATATTAAAAAGAATTTTTGAAAAGAGCATGGGGAAATGAATTAGTCTGGTAATGGGAATACAAATCTGTGTAACCTTTTTAAGGAGAAATGTAGTGATGTGAATCAAAAGCCTTAAGTGCATATTCTCTTTAACCTATTAGTTTTGTTTTACATATATATGGTCACATAGGCCATCCATGTCACATGGAAGACATTTGTCCTTTTTAGATGCCCCAAATTTGGACCTCCTTCTTTTATTGTAATATCACCCACCAAATGAGTCTGTTTGGGGTATTTATTGTAGTTGTCTACCTTCTACCTAGCCCATAGAATGTAAATTCTATAAAGATTGAGATTTTGTTCCCTGTTGTATCCCCAGTATCTAGAAGGGACATAGCTTATGGTAAGTGACCAATAAAAAGAACCTGAGTGCCGTGTACTGTACTCACTTTTCCAGCCTCCCTTGCAGCTAGATTGTGGGCGGGTGGCTTGGACCCAGTTAGATGAATCTGTGCTAGATTTAGACTCACAGTAATACTAAGTAATACGTAGTAAGATGCAAAAATGAGGACCTGAAGAGGATTCTTACCCAGCAATAGAATCTGTAGGAAGAGCAAGGTTCCTGGCATAAAAGGTGGTGCTACAAGTTGTGGTGTCATTCTCCAGTGACAGCAGCAATTAGCTCACCAGACCTGTCCTATGACATGCTTTCAGAGCTTGTCCTAACTCGTGTGGATCAGAGGCTGGTTCTCCAGCTTCTTTGATGACTTTGTGAGTAACTAGTCATTTCTGAAAATTTTATTTTCTTAATTTTAAAGTTTGAAATGTATATACAGAAAGAAGGTGTAAAGTAAGTATCATTTAAAGGTAAACACCTTTAATTGCCAGTTTAAGAAATCAACTGGAACCAGTACCTTAGCAGCTTTCTGCTTGTCTTTCACTGATTACAGTGCTCCTTCCACCCCACAGGGTACCAGGATCTTGATTTCTTGTTAATCACTCTTTTCATTATGATCTTACCACACATGCATCTGTCTCCAAACAATATATTATTTGGTTTTGGAATCATAGCGTATGTTTTCTTTTGTGACTTAATTCTTTTAGTAATGCATGTTTTTTAGATTCACACATTGCTTTTATTCAGCTAGTGTGCCCTTCATGGCTGTACCTGTTTTTAGCTGATGTCCATTCTGATTTGTCAGTTTCTGTGCTATCTGGTTATTAAATATTTTGAAAATCATCCCTGGATTCATTCATTTGATATATGTCCTCTCTAATATTCTGTTGTGTGAATTTACTGCAATTTATTTATTCTGATGTTGAATGTTTGAATGGTTTTCTTTTCTTTTCTTTTTTTGGTATTGTTAAGCAATGCTACATGGAATATTCTTATAACACATCTCCTATTATACCTGCACAAGGGCATGCACTCTCTCTAGGGCATATACCAAGAGGTGGACTGCTCGGTCACTTGGTATACACATCTCCAAATTTACTTGGAAATGTCACTGCTCCCAAAATATTTGTATCGATTTACACTCCCACCAGCTTCCTCCTTGTTGCACATCCTTAATAACATTCAGTACTATCTGGCCTTATTTTCCCAATCCTGTGAATGTGACGTGATATTTCATTGTGGTTTTGTTTGCTTTTCCGTGATTACTAATGACGTTAAATGCCTTTTCATTTGAACAATTATGAACTATTTGTGTTTCTTCTTTGGTAAAAATGCTGGTTCATGTCTTTTGCTCATTTGTCTGTTTGATTATTTGTTTTTTTCTAACTGATTTATAGGAATTCTTTAAGTATATGGCTGTTTGAATTGAATATGTCTTCTCAGTTTATAGCTTGTCTTTGTGCTTTCTTGATGATTGTCTTTTGTTTAACAGCATTTCTTCATTTTAATGTAATTTCAGTCTTTTCCTTAAAGCTTTATGCTTTCTGCATCTTTAATCTTTCTCAATATGGAAATCATAAAATGTCCTATGTTATCTTCCAAACAACATTCAGTTTTGCCTTCCATGTTTAAATCTTTTGTTATCTGAATTTTTTGTTTGTTTAAATGGTTTAGAATAGGGATCCAGTTTCATTATTTTTTCAATATGGATAACCACTTGTCCTTGTGTCATGTATTAAATGGTCCCTTTCCCTGTGAACACGCAAACTCAGTCTGTCACACATGAAGGTTTCATGTGTGTATGATATGTTTCCAGGTCCTTTATTAGGTTCAGTTGGTCTGTTTATTTTGACAACCACACCCTGTAAATTGCAACTGCTTTAGTAGAAGTTTGAAAATGTTAACATATAAATTTAAATCCCCACTCTATCTTGTTCTTCAAGAATATTTTGTGTTTTTTTAGAGCCTTTTGTGCTTTTGTATAAATTTTCTTTACTATTTTTATTTTGTAGTAAAATATGTAAAACTTATAATTTGCCATTTTTGCCATAGTTTAGTGCACCATTCAGTGGCATTAATTACATCACAATGTTCTACGATGTTACCACTATCTGGTTCCCAAACTCTGTTTCTCCAAATGGAAACTCTATACCCATTATGCAATAACTCTCTCTTAGTTCTTTCCTCAGTCACTGGTAACTTCTAATCTTTTTATGCATTTGTCTTTTTACAGATATTCTAAGTAATTGGAATCATACAATGTTTGTCTTTTTGAGTCTGGTTTATTTTACTTACCACAATGTTTTCAAGGTTCATCTATGTCATAGTGTCAATCAGAACCTCATTCCTTTTTATGGCTGAACAAGATGACATTGTGTGTAAATACCATATTTTGCTTATCCATCATCTGTGATGGGGTACTGGGGTTGTTACCATCTTTTGTGTATTGTGAATAATACTGCTGTGAAATTGGCACAAATATCTGAGCCCCTATTACCAATTCTTTTGAGTATGTAGGAGTTGCAATGCTGGGTCATATGGTTATTCTACATTTAGCTTTTAGAACAACTGTGTAATTGTTCTTCCACGGTGCTTCCTCGTTTGTATAAACTTTAGAGTCAGATTGTCAAATAAAGTTTCTGTTGGGAATTTTTGTCACTGTATTCAAATCTTCAGATCTTTCGAGGGTGATAGACATGTTACGAAATTGAGTATTCTCCTCCAATTATATAGTATATCTATTTAGGAGGGCTTTTAAAAACGTCTTTTGATAAAATTTTACAGTGTCTTCATAGGAATCTTGTACATCTTTTGTTGTATTCTTAGTTTCTTTATATTTTTTAATTTCTATTGCTAATTTTTTACAAACTAAATTTCCTGATTGTTGCTGGTGTTCTGAAATACAGTTTTTGAATACTTTTGTTTCTTCCCTCCTACTTTTTATTTGTTTTCTTTTCTTTACTGCACTGGTGGACCCAAAGTACAATGTTAAATAGAAGCCTTTTTTTTGGTCTTGTTCCTAATCTTAGAAGGATAGTTTTCGACTATTAACCATTAAGTTTGATGTTTGCTTTGGTTTTTGTTTATTTGTTTGTAGATAACTTTTTTCAACTTGAGGAAGTTTTCTTCTATCTGATTTTCAGTGAATGGCTGTTGAACTTTGGAGAGTGATTTTTCTGCATCAGACTGAGACAATCATATTTTTTCTCCTTTAATCTCTTAATGGGATAATTTATACTATTATATAAATATTAACCAATGATGCATTTTCTAGGTTAAATGCAAGTTAGTATAATAGGTTATCTGTTTTATACATTACTGGATCCTGTTTGGTAATTCTTGGGAGGGGCATTTTTACATCTGTGTTTATAAATGGATTGGGTATTGTTCTTTCTTTTATATTCTGAAGTGGTTTTTGTAAGATTGAATTAATTGTTCTTTGAATGTTTGGAAGACCACATCTGTAAAGCCATCTGGACCTTTGTAGAGGAGGTTTTAAATCTCTGATTCAATCTTTTTAAAGCTATGGATTGTTAAGATTTTTCTTTTTTTCTGATGTCAAGTTTGGTAAGGTTCCCTCACCCCACCTCCAATCTCTATCCATTTCCTTTAGGTTTAAAAATTTCATGGCATAAACTAAAGTTGTTCATAATACCCTCTATTTAATCTCTGTAGTAGCTATAGGTATGTCCCTTTTTTCATCCCTAAATTTATTTAGTAGGTCCTTCCTTTCTTTCCTTTTTTGAATAATTTTGCCAGAGGTTTACCAGCCTTCTGAAACAACAGCTTTTGGTTTACTTAATCTTCTCTGTTGTATTTTTTTATTTCATTAATGTTTGCTTTTTATTGCCTCCTGCTTTTTTAAATGTTTATCTATCCTGAGAGAGAGAGGCAGAGAGAGAGAGAGAGAGAGAGAGAGAGAGAGAGAGAGACAGAATCCAAGCAGGTTCCACGCTGTCAGCGCAGAGCTGATGCGAGGCTCTATCCCACAAACACGTGAGATCATGACCTGAGCTGAAATCAAGAGTTGGTTGCTCAGCTGATGGAACCACCCAGGCGCCCCTTTCCTCCTACTTTCTATGGGTTTATTATGCTGTAATTTCTTGAACTTCTGAAGCTGGATGCTTAATTCATTTTTTTTTTTGAGACTTTTAAATTCTTTAAGTGTGTTAGACTATATATTTTCTTGTAAGTACCTCTTTAGCTCTCCTCCTCCTTTTGATAAGCAGTATGTTGTTATTTTACAGTCTTAATATTTTATACATTTCACTATCATTTCTTATTTGGCCCATAAGTTGTTTGGGAAAATATTTTAAATTTCTGTGCTATTTTTGTAATTAGGTTTCTGTTACTAATTTCTAAATTGTGTCATACAGTGTAATCTATGTCTGTCTATGTCTATCTGTTGCCAGTCCTTTCAAATATGTTGAGACTTGCTTTAAGGACTAGCATATGACCAGTTTTCATAAATATACCATTAGGTCTTAAAAATATATATATATTCTAATTATCAGGTAAAGTGTTTTATTTATGTCTATTTTATCAATCTGCTGATTGTGTTGTTCAAAGCTCCTTTATCTTTTTTATTATTTTATTTCCTGTTCCATCAGTTACTGTAACAGGTCTTTAAAACTCATACTCTGACTATAGATTTGTTAATTTCTCCCTGTGATCCTGTCAGTTTTTACTTTAATGTATTTTAGGCTGCCTCTTTATATGTATATGAACTTAGAATTATTATATCTTTCTGGATAATTGAACATTTTATTATTTTGTAGTGATCCTCTTTATCTGTAGTAATATTACTTTCCTTAAAATGTATTTTCTCAGTACATCTATACCAATTTTCTTTTGGTTAGTATTTGCATGGCATACCTTTTTCTATCTTCTCATGGAAACTTTGTATATATCTTTATATTTTAGATGTGTGTCTTACAACCTGAAAATAGCTGGATCTTGTTTTTGTCTAGTCTAACATTTTGTATATTTTATCTGAAGAGTTTAGCCTATTTTCACTTAATGTGATTCTGATATACTATTTTCATCAAATGTGTTTATGTGTTTTATTTTCCCCTCCTCTCTCTTTTCCTCCTGCTTCTTAACTTTTTCATTTTGAGGATCGTTTAAGGAGTTTTTCATTCTCTTTCCTTTTTTTTTTTTTTTTTTTTTTGGTCTTTGCTTGTGTAGAAATTATATGATTTATTTCTAACCATGTGGGAACTACTCTCTTTCAACATGAATACTTCACAAAGTTCAAAGTTAATAGTTTTCCTTCTTCCCAGAGAGTTCAGTTACTTAAGAAGGTTTTAAGTCCAGTCACCCTTTTCCCTAGGTAGTCCTTTCCTGTTTCCCTCTCCTTAAGCATAAAAAAAAGTTTAGCCCATTTTTGTGGGTTTAAATTTACCCATACATTTACTAGTACCTCATCATACTATTTCTTATGACATTTCAGATCTTTCATTGCATATCATTTTTCTTTTGCTTGAAATAGCTGTTAGAATTTCTTTTCTTGGGGTGCTTAGGTGGCACAGTCAGTTGAGTATCTGACTCTTGGTTTCAGGTCAGGTCATGATCTCATGGTTTGTGAGTTCGAGCCCCTTATTGGGCTCTGCACTGATGGTGTGGAGCCTGCTTGGGATTCTCTCTCCTTCTCTCTGAGCCTTCTTGTGCTCTCCCTCTCTCTCTTGCAAAATAAATAAACTTAAGAAAAATTTTTTAAATTTCTTTTATTTTTTTTTAAGTAGGCTCCACACCTACTGTGGGGCTTGAACTCACTGCTCTGGGATTAAGAGTCTGGTGCTCTGGGGGCGCCTGGGTGGCTCAGTCAGTTAAGCGGCTGACTTGGGCTCAGGTCATGATTTCGCCCATGAGTTCAAGCCCCGCGTCGGGCTCTGTGCTGACAGCTCAGAGCCTGGAGCCTGTTTCAGATTCTGTGTCTCCCTCTCTCTTACCCTCCCCTGTTCATGCTCTGTCTCTCTCTGTCTCAAAAATAAATAAACGTTAAAAAAAAAATTTTTTTTTAAAAAGTCTGGTGCTCTGGGCACCTGAGTGGCTCTGTCAGTTAAGCATCAGACTTGGCTTAGGTCGTGATCTTATGGTTTATTAGTTCGAGCCCTGTATCTGGCTCTACAGAGCCTGCTTGGGATTCTTTCTCTCTTCCAATCTCTCTGCCCCTCCCCTATTCTCTCTCTCTCTCTCTCAAGATAAATAAATAAACTAAAAAAAAAAAAAGTTGGATGCTCTACTGACTGAGCCAACCAGGTGCCCCTAGAATTTCTTTAAATGAGGGTCAGTTATTGGCCAGCTGTCTCAACTTATGTTTGTCTGAAAATTTCTTTATTTTACCTTGGTTCTTAAAATATATTTTCACTGGGTGTAGAATTCTAGGTTGACAGTTACTTTCATTAAACATATTGGCTAATACTTAGTCTTGGTTGTTAATGGGAATTCAGTCATTAGTTGCCATTTTGTTTGAAGGTGATTTGTTTTTTATCTGGCTCTTGTTAAGAAAATATGTTTTTCTTTGATATTCTGCAGTTTTACTGTTATGTATCATGGTATGGATTTCTATTTATCCTGCTTGCAACTTGTTAGGACTTCCTAGATCTCAAGGATTGATGATGTTCAACGATTTTGTAAAATTCCCAGCCTTTGTCTCTTCAAATATTGACTCTTATTCTATTACATGCTAATGAAATTCTGGTTAGACTTAGTTCTTCTCTCTCTTTTTCCATGTCTGTTTTTAAAAAAATATATTCCATCTCTCTGGGTCATATTTCTGGATAAATCAGTTAACAAATTCTCTTTTTTAGGGTCATCTTCACAGAGCAGTTTTAGTGAAAAGATGGGCTCAGAAGCCAGATTAATCTGTATTGGTGAGAGAATGTGAGGTGAAACAGGAGGGACATTCACTGTAGTTAACATGGAAGTTTTATTGTGGAGGGAGCCAAGAAATAGCAGATGGGGTTAAGGGAGAGTTTGTTTGTTTTTAAAGATGAGGGATGTCAAGGCATGTTTGGACATCAATAGGAATGATCTGGTAGAGAAGGAAGACTTAATGATGTAGAAAAGAGGGGATAATTTAGGAATGAAATCTCTGAGAAAATGAGAGGGAACTAAGTCCAAATTTTTCACTTCTGTGATTCATTTGTGTTTTTGCACCACTCCATTTAAAGATTAATGAAAGGGATATATTTTTAGGTTTACTTATTTTTTGAGAGAGAAAGAGTGTGAGCAAGGGAGGGGGAGAGAGAGGGGGAGAGAAAGATATTCCCAAACAGGTTCTGTACTGGCAGTGCAGGGCTCGACTCATGAACTATGAGAACATGCCCTAAACCGGAATCAAGAATCGGACATTTAACTAATTGAGCCACCCAGGTGCCCTCAAAGAGATTTTTTTTTTCAATCAGGCTAAGGTGAGTCTGTAGTCAGTTTAACAAGTATTATTCACTTATCCATTCACTCCTCAATCAACAATCATTACATTTGCCTTTTATGTGCGATGTACTGTGCTCCACTCTCAGAACAGAATTCTAACAAGATAAACATGACCCATGCGCTCACGCTCATGAAGCTTATAGATTAGTGGTAGTGGTGGGTGGGTGTGATACAAAGGACTTGGAAGTGAAGTACAGTACTGCAGGAGAGCAATTAATTGGGACCTTAATCCTGTAACCTTATTCTGGGAGATTAGAGAAGCAACATTTAAACTGATTTCCAAAGAATGAGCAGCTATCCAGGCAAATTCCGGAAGAGCATTCCAAGAAGAAAGATGAGCACAGATGAAGGCCCTGTTGAAGCAAGGAATTTGCAGAGATTTAGGAACTGAAAGAAGACTAGAGCATAGTGAGTAAAAGGAAAGATAACCTTTGGAGGGATAGCATGTGCCATATAATGCAGAATCATAGAAATTTTAGACAATCCTGCGAGCAATGGGAAAGCATTGAGGGACTTAAGGAGAATAGTGACAATCTATTTTCATACTGTTTCTGTTGTAAAGGTGTATACATGAGGCTACTGGACCCTGATGCCATTAAATCTTAGGATCATACAGTTACCACACTCCTTACAATTATTTGTTTACTTATCTATCTAATAGGGCTTCCACAGCCAGACATGAGTGAAAGTTTCCTTGGAATTAATACAATGGTTTTCTTCTTTGTGCATGTGAGTGTGTGTGTGCGTGTGTGTGTGTGTGTGTGTGTGTGTGTGTGTGTGTGTGAGGTAGGGGGAGGAAGGGGAGAGAGAGAAAGGTGGTGGCAGGGGTCAGATACTTGGTAGTCAAGATACTTTTTTTTTTTTTTTAATTTAACAAGCCAATGAGAAAACTAACCAACTCTTTTTAGCATGTTAATAATTTACTCATCATACAGTCTTAGAAATTCTTAAACTGCTATCTTTTAAACTAGTTATTTTTGAATTATTTTACAGACTAATAAGTTATGGTGGATTTATGTAAGAATTTGTTTTAATCCCTAAATTTTTACACTTAAAATAAGTAAGATTTCTCTATTCTTATTTCTCTTTTCATCACAAATGTCAGAATGTACTATTCTGTTGATGTTATCTGCTTCTTTAGAGATTATTTGGATTCTGAGTTGTCATTTTGACTAAATTTATCTTGCTCCTTAGATTCTATATTTAATGAACACCTAACACTATGCCTTGCACATAGTAGGCACTCAAAAAATATGCTCAGTAAATCAAAATATCTGATAGAGTCGTCTTAATTATAGGTTATAAAAATTCACTTCCTTATTTCCTTCCTTTCATCCAAAATATATTGCCCTCTTTTGATATCCCTTTTCTTCCTGACTTTGTAGTCTTCAGTATTCTGCTCTGAATGTTATTATTTTGCCATTTTCCCTTACTCCAAATCCCTTTTTAAGGTTTAATTGCCCTGAGTCTTTTTCTTGAGACTCATGTACTTGCTATTTTGTATTCTAAACCTTTCTTGTTTGCCCACTTTCTCTTAGAAAATGTCTTTTTTTCTCCTTTTTTTTTTTTTTTTTTGACCTATCTTAGTTTAAAGAAACCCTCTCGGAGCCTGTTTATGATTTTGTGTCTTGCAGCATTTTAATCACAGATTTCCCATCTTGAGGAACCATTTAATTGTTACTGTGTAATTGATAAACATAATTTTATGTATTCTGTTTTTAGTCAATTGAAGACAATGAAGTATATTTGCCTAATGATGAAATTTGGACCTATGATATTGATAGTGGGTTGTGGTAAGTAATTTTAAATTGCAGAATGTCCAATCTTAAAATCTGATTTAAATATTTTCATAGACTACAGGGAATTTAAGACCAAACTTAGAACATACTGCAACGTTTAGCATGACCCTTTCCTTTTCTTTGAATGCTTTATTCTCTCTGGCTCTTTCTTTCCCCCACTCCCTTCCTCTCTCTGCTCGTTCTTCATTGTTTACCATTCCTCTCAAGGTTCAGGCAACCCCAGAAGACTTTGCTTTGTTGTACCAGTTAATTCCCAATTCTAGTGCAACCTGAAGATTTTGCGATTTTTTTCCCCAGTAGGTTGAAAAATCTTTACCATGGATTAGAGTTTTTACCGTATTGGCTACCATTGCATTTCAATTACAGTTGTCAATGGCAATTTTCACTGAAAGAGTACTCATGGAGTTCAAAGGGAATTTTAATTTGCCTTTCTAGAAAGTCATGGAATTCCATGTTATTCTTGCTGCAGGACCATGCACCTCATGGAAGGAGAACTCCCTACCTCCATGTCAGGAAGTTGTGGTGTTTGCATTAATGGAAAGCTGTACGTTTTTGGAGGATATGATGACAAAGGATACAGCAATCGAGTAATATTTTCTTTCAATTCAGGAGTGCAGCAAAATGTAATATTCAGTGTATCACTTAATCTCGCGTACAAATATTTAAAGGAGAAGATATATGTAGAAAATCTTAAGCTTACAAGGTTTTAAAAATAGAGTGAAAATGCAGCCATTGTGTTCGTCTCTTCCATGTCTTTCTGCTTCAGAGTTCGCTCCCTGCTTAGTTGGTGTCTATAGGGCAGAGCATGATGAGAAAAGATCCATTTCAGTATGTTTTATATGTCATTTTTACTTCTAAAACACAGCTTTCTTTTTTTATTTACAATGAAAAATTTTACCTTGCAAAAAGAAAAAAAAAAGTTATATTATTAAGTTTTGGATCACATATCCCTCAGACACAGACTTGATTTTTAAATGCCCTGTCTGCTAATGGTGTTCTTCTCTTTTAAAAGCTTTATTTTGTTAATTTGCGAACAAGAGATGGAACCTACGTTTGGGAAAAAATCACCAATTTTGAAGGACAACCACCCACACCACGTGATAAACTTTCTTGCTGGGTATATAAAGACAGGTAATACGGCAGAATCATCTCATTAAGTACACTTTAGCAAGGGTGGTGGCTGAAATAGAGAAAACTTGAAAGTCTGAATTTTTTCAAGATGTAATTATAAACTTGTTTTGACTCTGTTGGTAATGGCAGTTCTGCATCCTGGGTAAGAGCCATGTCGTAAAAATAAGCATTGTGGATGCAACTATTTTTTGTAATAAATTTATTATTTAATTAAAATTTCTAAATAGTTAACACATTCACATGGTTCAAAACTCAAGACCATATTAAAAAGTCTACAGTGAAAGGTCTGGCTCCCACCCCTGTCCCTATCCACTCTGTTCCCCCCCCACCATGCACAAATAGCTGCTTCAATTAATATCTTTTGTATTCTTACATCAATGGTTCTCAACCTTGTCTGCAATTGTAATCACCTGGGGATTTTTTTTTTTAATTTCAAAGCCCAGGTGATACTTTACACTAATTAAATGATCATCTCTAGGGTTATGATGTTTTGAAACTCCTCAGGTGATTCCAAGATGCAGACAGGTTTGGAAGCCACTGCCATCAGTGTTACTTTATGCAAATAGAAGCAAATACGTAGGAGTGTGTGCACATATTCCTTTTTTCTCTCTCTTCCTTACACAAATAGCAGTGTATTCTGTGCACTCTTGTGCACCCTGCTGCTTCCATTAGTTAGCAGTGTACCATGGAGATATTTCATCTTTCTGAATCCCTAGTTAGAAAGCTGATTTTCTTCCTCCCTCCCTTTTTTCTTCCTTCCTTCCTTTTTTTCTTTCTTAGCTGCATAGCATTCCCCTTTGAGGACATACCATGGTTTATATAACCTTTCCCCTGAAAATGAAATAACACTTAGATTATTTCTGTTCCTTTGCTGTTACAAACTATGCTTTAATGAATTTAAATGAAATTTATCCATTGGATAAAATTAGATTGCCTTTATAATTCTGACAAATGTTTAGTTTGCCAAAGCTGTTTTAACAAAGTACCATAAACTAAGGGGCTTAAACAACAGAAATGTGCTTTCTCATGTTTCTAGAAACTGGAAGTACGAGATCAAAGGGTCAGCACGATTGGTTCCTTCTCTAGGTTTTGAGAAAAAATTTATTCCATGCCTCTCCCCTAACTTACGGTGATTTGCTGGCAAACTTAAAAAAAATTTTTTTTAATGTTTTATTTATTTTTGAGTGACAGAGATGCAGTGTGAGCAGGGGAGGGGCAGAGAAAGAGGGAGACATAGAATCCATGAAGCAGATTCCAGGTTCTGAGCTGTCAGCCCAGAGCCGATGCAAGCCTTGAAACTGTGAACCACAAGATCATGACCTGAGCTGAAGTTGGAGGCTTAACCAACTGAGCCACCCAGGTGCCCCATCTTTGATGTTCTTGGGCATGTAGAGACATCACTCTGATCTCTGCTTTCATGTTCACATAGGATTCTATCTATTCTTATCTGTCTCCAGATTTTCCCTTTATATAGACACCAGTCATGCTGGGTAGGGTCTTCCCTAATGACCTCATTTTAACTTGATTGCCTCTGTAAAGAACCTATCTCCAAATAAGGTCATATTCTGAGATACAGGGGCAGGGGGCAGGCATTAGGACTTGAACATGAATTTTGGAAGAACACAATGAAACACATAGCAATAGATTTTGCCAATTTTTCCTCCATATAAGTGGGGCCATTTTGCATTCTCAACAATGGAATGCTTATTTCTCCGTAGTCTTGCCAAGAGTTTGTTGGCAAACTCAGATTGTTTGTTTGTTTGCCATACTGATAGATGAGAAATGTCTCAGTCTTATTTTCATTTTCACTGAAACAATTTTTGTGAGTTTGAATGTATTTTCATATATTTAAGGGAAATTTTTATTTCTTTTTCTTTGAACTATTTGTGTCCTTTGCTAATTATTTTCTATTTGAGTTTTGCTTTTATAAACTCAGTTTCTAGGAGTTATTTATGTATTAAGGAAATTAGTGTTTGACTATGATATGATATGGTATGAATATATTTTTTCCAATTTGTCATTTGTCTTTTGAGTTTGCTTATTACTATGTGTTCTACATGCATTAAGGAGATTTTTAAAACTTATTTAGATAAATTTATCAATAATTTCTTTTTTTACCAATAATTTCTTTTGGGGAGCCTGGGTGGCACAGTCGGTTAAGCGTCCGACTTCAGCCAGGTCACGATCTCGCAGTCCGGGAGTTCGAGCCCCGCGTCAGGCTCTGGGCTGATGGCTCAGAGCCTGGAGCCTGTTTCCGATTCTGTGTCTCCCTCTCTCTCTGCCCCTCCCCTGTTCATGCTCTGTCTCTCTCTGTCCCAAAAATAAATAAACGTTGAAAAAAAAATTAAAAAAAAATTTCTTTTATGGCTTGTTGATCTTGAATCTTGATTGCAAAGTTATACATTAATTCACCAATGTATTTTTCTCTAGTACTTTTGTCATTTTATTTTTTACATTTGAATTGTTGATTCATTTGGGGCTTATTCTGAGAATGATATGAGATATGGATCCAGGTTTATCTTTTTCTGAATGGCTACCTGTCTGTAACTCAGTTATTTCAGATGCTACCTTTATCACGTATTTACCTAATTTTCATTGGTATTTGGACCTGAGTTTTCTATTCTGTTCCATTGATGTGTTAATGTATAAATACTTCACTAGTTTAGATATTGAAGCTCTACAGAGCATTCTTATAGGACTATTATAAATCATAAGTGTATACCTTAAGTAGTTATCACAAAATGGCATACTTATGTAACCACCACTCAAGTAAAGAAAGAACATCATCAACAGTGTAGAATCCTTCATTATGTCCACTCCTAATGAGTATGCTCAGCCCCCTTCCTAAAGGAAACCGTTGTCCTGACTTCTGGTATCCTATATTAGTTATTGTTTTTTATATTTTATATATTTTTGTTTTTTTATGTTGTATATGGCATCCTATAGAATTTATACTTTAACCAAAATTATATTTTTGAGATTCATTCATGATGTTGTATGTACCTATGGTTTGTTTTCTTTCCTGTATGTTATTATATTAAATGAAATACTGCAATGTATTTATTCATTCTGTTGTTGATAGACATTTGGGTCATTTCTATTTTTTGACTCTTCGGAATAATATAGCTATGAGCATTCTTCTATGTATTTTGATACATAAGCGTTAACATTTCTGTTGGGCATGTATCTCTTTATTCTCTCAATGGTATAATGTGATTTCAATATAGTCTAATTTATCATTTTTTCCCTCATGGTTAGTGCTTTTGTGTCCTAGACTTAATTGATCCTAACCTTACAAAGTATGTTTTTGGTCCTTTGAAGTTTTTCTTGTTCACATATACAAGGAACTGGTAACAGTGGTTGCCCCAGGCAGGGAAATTGAGTGACTGAGAGTAGGAGAGGGACTTACTTTTTACTACACCTTTTTAAAAAGTCATGATAAAATACATGTAACATAAAATTTGCCATTTTAACCATATGTAAGCGTCCAGTGCAGTGGACAAGTACATTCACAGGATTGTACAACCATCGCCAGTACATAAAACCTTGGATTGCCAGTAATGTGTTCTGCAACACAAGCACACGTTTCTAATAATTAAAAAAAAATTTTTTTTAATGTTCATTGATTTTTGAGAGAGAGAGAAAGAGAGAGCGAGAGAGAGAGAGAGAGAGAGAGAGAGCACGTTGGGGAGGGGCAGAGAGAGAGGGAGACACAGAATCTGAAGCAGGCTCCAGGCTCTGAGCTGCCAGCACAGAGCCCAATGCAAGGCTCGAATTCACGAACTGCGAAATCATGACCTGAGCCAAAGTCGGATGCTTGACTGACTGAGCCACCCAGGTGCCCCTCTAATAAATTTTAACTTGATAAACAAGCAGTGTCTTGCAATATGAGTAGTACATGATGCTGATTGTCCCATGATCACAACTAAGCCAATGGTTCTTGAAATTTGCTTTGATATACAAGTGCTTTGGATTACAAGCATGTTTCTGGAATGAATTATGCTGTCAAACCAAGGTTTTCTGTATTTAGTTAAAAAATTTATCATCACTCCAAACAGAGACTCTGTAGACATTAAGCAATACCTCCCCGTTCCCTCTTCGCCCCAACTTCTGGTAACCTCTAATCTACTTTCTACCTGCATGAATTTGCCTGTTACAGATATTTCACGGAAGTAGAATCATTCAATGTTTGTTTTTTAGTGTCTGGCTTATTTCACTTAAAATGTTTTCAAAGTTCACCTATGTTGTGTGTATCGGGGCTTCTTCCTTTTTAAGGCTGAATAACATTCCATTGTATGCCCTGTTACATATTTGTTTATCTGTTCATCTGTTGATGAACATTTGTTTCCACCTTTTGGTTATTGTGAATAATGCTGCTGTGAACATTGGCTTACAAGTATTGTTTGAGTCCCTGTTTTCAATTCTAACAGAATTTTCAGGTCATATGGTAATTCTATGTTTAATTTTTTGAGGAAGCACCAAATTGTTTTTTACAGTGACTATGCCATTTTATATTCCCACTGGCATTGTACATGGGTTCTAACTTCTCCATATCCTTGCCAACACTTGCCATTTCTTCCTTTATTTCTTTTTTCTTTTTCTTCTTCTTTTTAAAAAATAATAGGCAGGAGTATCTGGGTGTCTCAGTTGGTTAAGCATCTGTCTTCAGCTCAGGTCATGATATCACGGTTTGTGGGTTTCAGCCCCACATCGGGCTCTTTGCTGACAGCTCAGAGCCTGGAGCCTGCTTTAGATTCTGTGTCTCCTTCTCTCGCTGCCCCTTCCCTGCTCATGTTCTGTCTGTCTGTCTCTCTCTCAAAAAATAAAATAAAAATTAAAAATAATAGGCATCATAGTGGGTGTGAAGTAGTGTTCATTGTGGTTTTAATTTGTATTTCCCCAGAGACTAGTGATGTTGACCATTTTTCATATGCCCGTTGGCCATTTGTAGATCTTCTTTGGAGAAATGTCCACTCAAGCCCTTTGCTCATTTTTAAAAATTGGGTTGTCTTTTTGTTGTTGAGTTATAGGAGTTCTTTACTTATTCCGGATATTAATCTCTTATTGGATATATGTAGTTTTCTTTTGTTGTAATGTTTTTGGCTGGCTTGCCTCATAGAATGAGTTAGGAAATGTTCTTTCCTCTTCATTTCTTTTTAAAAAGACTTTGAGAAGGTTGGTATTAATTATTCTATAAATGTTTGATATCATTTATCACTGAAACCATCTGGTCCTGGGCTTTTCTTTGTTGGTGGGTTTTTTGATTACTGATTCAATCTCCTTATTATAGTTTTATTCAGTTTTTCTATTTCTTTTTTTTTTTTTTTTCTTTTTTTATTTTTTTTTTTCTGAAATTTATTGACAAATTGGTTTCCATACAACACCCAGTGCTCATCCCAAAAGGTGCCCTCCTCAATACCCATCACCCACCCTCTCCTCCCTCCCACCCCCCATCAACCCTCAGTTTGTTCTCAGTTTTTAACAGTCTCTTATGCTTTGGCTCTCTCCCATTCTAACCTCTTTTTTTTTTTTTTTCCTTCCCCTCCCCCATGGGTTCCTGTTAAGTTTCTCAGGATCCACATAAGAGTGAGACCATATGGTATCTGTCTTTCTCTGTATGGCTTATTTCACTTAGCATCACACTCTCCAGTTCCATCCACGTTGCTACAAAAGGCCATATTTCATTTTTTCTCATTGCCATGTAATATTCCATTGTGTATATAAACCACAATTTCTTTATCCATTCATCAGTTGATGGACATTTAGGCTCTTTCCATAATTTGGCTATTGTTGAGAGTGCTGCTATGAACATTGGTGTACAAGTGGCCCTATGCATCAGTGCTCCTGTATCCCTTGGATAAATTCCTAGCAGTGCTATTGCTGG
The DNA here is from genome assembly GCF_016509475.1 of Prionailurus bengalensis. NCBI lineage: Eukaryota > Metazoa > Chordata > Mammalia > Carnivora > Felidae > Prionailurus > Prionailurus bengalensis. The sequence goes on from NC_057355.1 coordinate 98,242,955, forward strand.
GTCATAGGGTAGGTCTATTTTTAATTTTCTGAGGAACCTCCACACTGCTTTCCAGAGCGGCTGCACCAATTTGCATTCCCACCAACAGTGCAAGAGGGTTCCCGTTTCTCCACATCCTCTCCAGCATCTATAGTCTCCTGATTTGTTCATTTTGGCCACTCTGACTGGCGTGAGGTGATACCTGAGTGTGGTTTTGATTTGTATTTCCCTGATAAGGAGCGACGCTGAACATCTTTTCATGTGCCTGTTGGCCATCCGGATGTCTTCTTTAGAGAAGTGTCTATTCATGTTTTCTGCCCATTTCTTCACTGGGTTATTTGTTTTTCGGGTGTGGAGTTTGGTGAGCTCTTTATAGATTTTGGATACTAGCCCTTTGTCCGATATGTCATTTGCGAATATCTTTTCCCATTCCGTTGGTTGCCTTTTAGTTTTGTTGGTTGTTTCCTTTGCTGTGCAGAAGCTTTTTATCTTCATAAGGTCCCAGTAATTCACTTTTGCTTTTAATTCCCTTGCCTTTGGGGATGTGTCGAGTAAGAGATTGCTACGGCTGAGGTCAGAGAGGTCTTTTCCTGCTTTCTCCTCTAAGGTTTTGATGGTTTCCTGTCTCACATTTAGGTCCTTTATCCATTTTGAGTTTATTTTTGTGAATGGTGTGAGAAAGTGGTCTAGTTTCAACCTTCTGCATGTTGCTGTCCAGTTCTCCCAGCACCATTTGTTAAAGAGGCTGTCTTTTTTCCATTGGATGTTCTTTCCTGCTTTGTCAAAGATGAGTTGGCCATACGTTTGTGGGTCTAGTTCTGGGGTTTCTATTCTATTCCATTGGTCTATGTGTCTGTTTTGGTGCCAATACCATGCTGTCTTGATGATGACAGCTTTGTAGTAGAGGCTAAAGTCTGGGATTGTGATGCCTCCTGCTTTGGTCTTCTTCTTCAAAATTCCTTTGGCTATTCGGGGCCTTTTGTGGTTCCATATGAATTTTAGGATTGCTTGTTCTAGTTTCGAGAAGAATGCTGGTGCAATTTTGATTGGGATTGCATTGAATGTGTAGATAGCTTTGGGTAGTATTGACATTTTGACAATATTTATTTTTCCAATCCATGAGCAGGGAATGTCTTTCCATTTCTTTAAATCTTCTTCAATTTCCTTCAGAAGCTTTCTATAGTTTTCAGCATACAGATCCTTTACATCTTTGGTTAGATTTATTCCTAGGTATTTTATGCTTCTTGGTGCAATTGTGAATGGGATCAGTTTCTTTATTTGTCTTTCTGTTGCTTCATTGTTAGTGTATAAGAATGCAACTGATTTCTGTACATTGATTTTGTATCCTGCAACTTTGCTGAATTCCTGTATCAGTTCTAGCAGACTTTTGGTGGAGTCTATCGGATTTTCCATGTATAATATCATGTCATCTGCAAAAAGCGAAAGCTTGACTTCATCTTTGCCAATTTTGATGCCTTTGATTTCCTTTTGTTGTCTGATTGCTGATGCTAGAACTTCCAGCACTATGTTAAACAGCAGCGGTGAGAGTGGGCATCCTTGTCGTGTTCCTGATCTCAGGGAAAAAGCTTTCAGTTTTTCCCCGTTGAGGATGATGTTAGCTGTGGGCTTTTCATAAATGGCTTTTATGATCTTTAAGTATGTTCCTTCTATCCCGACTTTCTCAAGGGTTTTTATTAAGAAAGGGTGCTGGATTTTGTCGAAGGCCTTTTCTGCATCGATTGACAGGATCATATGGTTCTTCTCTCTTTTTTTGTTAATGTGATGTATCACGTTGATTGATTTGCGAATGTTGAACCAGCCCTGCATCCCAGGAATGAATCCCACTTGATCATGGTGAATAATTCTTTTTATATGCCGTTGAATTCGATTTGCTAGTATCTTATTGAGAATTTTTGCATCCATATTCATCAGGGATATTGGCCTGTAGTTCTCTTTTTTTACTGGGTCTCTGTCTGGTTTAGGAATCAAAGTAATACTGGCTTCATAGAATGAGTCTGGAAGTTTTCCTTCCCTTTCTATTTCTTGGAATAGCTTGAGAAGGATAGGTATTATCTCTGCTTTAAACGTCTGGTAGAACTCCCCTGGGAAGCCATCTGGTCCTGGACTCTTATTTGTTGGGAGATTTTTGATAACCGATTCAATTTCTTCGCTGGTTATGGGTCTGTTCAAGCTTTCTATTTCCTCCTGATTGAGTTTTGGAAGCGTGTGGGTGTTCAGGAATTCGTCCATTTCTTCCAGGTTGTCCAATTTGTTGGCATATAATTTTTCATAGTATTCCCTGATAATTGTTTGTATCTCTGAGGGATTGGTTGTAATAATTCCATTTTCATTCATGATTTTATCTATTTGGGTCATCTCCCTTTTCTTTTTGAGAAGCCTGGCTAGAGGTTTGTCAATTTTGTTTATTTTTTCAAAAAACCAACTCTTGGTTTCGTTGATCTGCTCTACAGTTTTTTTAGTTTCTATATTGTTTATTTCTGCTCTGATCTTTATTATTTCTCTTCTTCTGCTGGGCTTAGGCTGCCTTTGCTGTTCTGCTTCTAGTTCCTTTAGGTGTGCTGTTAGATTTTGTATTTGGGATTTTTCTTGTTTCTTGAGATAGGCCTGGATTGCAATGTATTTTCCTCTCAGGACTGCCTTTGCTGCGTCCCAAAGCGTTTGGATTGTTGTATTTTCATTTTCGTTTGTTTCCATATATTTTTTAATTTCTTCTCTAATTGCCTGGTTGACCCACTCATTCGTTAGTAGGGTGTTCTTTAACCTCCATGCTTTTGGAGGTTTTCCAGACTTTTTCCTGTGGTTGATTTCAAGCTTCATGGCATTGTGGTCTGAAAGTAAGCATGGTATAATTTCAATTCTTGTAAACTTATGAAGGGCTGTTTTGTGACCCAGTATATGATCTATCTTGGAGAATGTTCCATGTGCACTCGAGAAGAAAGTATATTCTGTTGCTTTGGGATGCAGAGTTCTAAATATATCTGTCAAGTCCATCTCATCCAATGTCTCATTCAGGGCCCTTGTTTCTTTATTGACCGTGTGTCTAGATGATCTATCCATTTCTGTAAGTGGTGTATTAAAGTCCCCTGCAATTACCACATTCTTATCAATAAGGTTGCTTATGTTTATGAGTAATTGTTTTATATATTTGGGGGCTCCGGTATTCGGTGCATAGACATTGATAATTGTTAGCTCTTCCTGATGGATAGACCCTGTAACTATTATATAATGTCCTTCTTCATCTCTTGTTACAGCCTTTAATTTAAAGTCTAGTTTGTCTGATATAAGTATGGCTACTCCAGCTTTCTTTTGGCTTCCAGTCGCATGATAAATAGTTCTCCATCCCCTCACTCTCAATCTAAAGGTGTCCTCAGGTCTAAAATGAGTCTCTTGTAGACAGCAAATAGATGGGTCTTGTTTTTTTATCCATTCTGATACCCTATGTCTTTTGGTTGGCGCATTTAATCCATTTACATTCAGTGTTATTATAGAAAGATACGGGTTTAGAGTCATTGTGATGTCTGTATGTTTTATGCTTATAGTGATGTCTCTGGGACTTTGTCTCACAGGGTCCCCCTTAGGATCTCTTGTAGGGCTGGTTTAGTGGTGACAAATTCCTTCAGTTTTTGTTTGTTTGGGAAGACCTTTATCTCTCCTTCTATTCTAAATGACAGACTTGCTGGATAAAGGATTCTTGGCTGCATATTTTTTCTGTCTAGCACCCTGAAAATCTCGTGCCAATTCTTTCTGGCCTGCCAAGTTTCAAAAGAGAGATCAGTCACGAGTCTTATAGGTCTCCCTTTATATGTGAGGGCACGTTTACCCCTTGCTGCTTTCAGAATTTTCTCTTTATCCTTGTATTTTGCCAGTTTCACTATGATATGTCGTGCAGAAGATCGATTCAAGTTACGTCTGAAGGGAGTTCTCTGTGCCTCTTGGATTTCAATGCCTTTTTCCTTCCCCAGTTCAGGGAAGTTCTCAGCTATGATTTCTTCAAGTACCCCTTCAGCACCTTTCCCTCTCTCTTCCTCCTCTGGGATACCAATTATGCGTATATTATTTCTTTTTAGTGTATCACTTAGTTCTCTAATTTTCCCCTCATACTCCTGGATTTTTTTATCTCTCTTTTTCTCAGCTTCCTCTTTTTCCATAACTTTATCTTCTAGTTCACCTATTCTCTCCTCTGCCTCTTCAAGCCGAGCTGTGGTGGTTTCCATTTTGTTATGCATTTCGTTTAAAGCGTTTTTCAGCTCCTCGTGACTGTTCCTTAGTCCCTTGATCTCTGTAGCAAGAGATTCTCTGCTGTCCTGTATACTGTTTTCAAGCCCAGCGATTAATTTTATGACTATTATTCTAAATTCACTTTCTGTTATATTATTTAAATCCTTTTTGATCAGCTCATTAGCTGTTGTTATTTCCTGGAGATTCTTCTGAGGGGAGTTCTTCCGCTTGGTCATTTTGGATAGTCCCTGGCGTGGTGAGGACCTGCAGGGCACTTCCCCTGTGCTGTGGTGTATACCTGGAGTTGGTGGGCGGGGCCGCAGTCAGACCTGATGTCTGCCCCCAGCCCACCGCTGGGGCCACAGTCAGACTGGTGTGTGCCTTCTCTTCCCCTCTCCTAGGGGCGGGATTCACTGTGGGGTGGTGTGGCTCGTCTGGGCTACTTGCACCCTGCCAGGCTTGTGATGCTGGGGATCTGGCGTATTAGCTGGGGTGGGTAGGCAAGGTGCTCGGGGGCAGGAGGGGCAGGCTTAGATCGCTTCTCCTTAGGTGATCCACTTCAGGAGGGGCCCTGTGGCAGCGGGAGGGAGTCAGATCCGCTGCCGGAGGTTTGGCTCCGCAGAAGCGCAGAGTTGGGTGTTTGCGCGGAGCGAGCAAGTTCCCTGGCAGGAACCGGTTCCCTTTGGGATTTCGGCTGGGGGATGGGCGGGGGAAATGGCGCTGGCGAGCGCCTTTGTTCCCCACCAAACTGAGCTCTGTTGTCAGGGGGCTCAGCAGCTCTCCCTCCCTTTGTCCTCCAGCCTTCCCGCTTTCCGAGCAGAGCTGTTAACGTATGACCTCCCAGACGCTAAGTCGCGCTTGCTGTCGGAACACAGTCCACCCGGCCCCTCCGCTTTTGCAAGCCCGACTCGGGGGCTCTGCTTGGCCGGCGAGCCGCCCCTCCGCCCCGGCTCCCTCCCGCCAGTCCGTGGAGCGCGCACCGCCTCGCTGCCCTTCCTACCCTCTTCCCGTGGGCCTCTCGTCTGCGTTTGGCTCCGGGGACTCTGTTCTGCTAATCCTCTGGCGGTTTTCTGGGTTATTTAGGCAGGTGTAGATGGAATCTAAGTGATCAGCAGGACGTGCGGTGAGCCCAGCGTCCTCCTAAGCCGCCATCTTGCCGCAACTCCCCCCCAGTTTTTCTATTTCTTACAAGCCATTTCTGATAGTGTCTTTCCAGAATTTTTTCTATTTCATCTAAATTATCCAGTATGTTGGCATAGTTTTTTGTAGTATTCTCTTAAAATCCTTTTAATTTCTGTAATGTTGATAATAATATCCCCTCTGTCATTTCCAATTTTAGTGCTTGGAGTTTTCTCTTTTTTTCTTTGTCAACCTAGCTAAAGATTTGTCAATTGTGTTGATCTTTTCAGAGAACCAACTTTTAGTTTGTTGGTTTTTTTTCTATTTACTATTTTGCTTATACCCTTTAATTAAACTAAACCCTTCGTTCTGTTATCTTTGGGTTTAGTTTGCTCTTCTCTTTTTTGTTCCTTAATGTGTACAGTTCTGTTATTGATTTGAGATCTTTTAAATAAATTGTAGGCATTTACAGCTATAAAATTCCCTCTGAGTGCCATCTTCATTGTACACCATAAGTTTTGTTTTATTGCATTTTCTTTTTTGTTTGTTTTATTGTGTTTTCATTCATTTCAAGGTAATTTTTAATTTCCTTTGTGACTTTTTTCTCTACCCATTAGGTTGACAGGTTATTTGTTTGTTTGTTTGTCTTTTCCTTTCAGCACTTTAAAGATTTTATGACATTGCTTTTGGCCTCCATTTTTCTGGTGAGAAATCCACTCTCATTCGTGTTTTTGTTCCCCGGTATATGTCTTTTTACTCTGGCTTTTCTTTATTTGTTCTTTATTTTTGCTCTTCATTGATTTGATTAAAATGTTCCTACATGGGGGAGCATGGATAACTCAGCTGGCTAAGCTTCCAACTCTTGATTTCGGCTCAGGTCATGATCTCCTAGCCCCATGTTGTTGTTGGCACTGAGTGTGGGGCCTCCTTGGAATTCTTTCTGTCTCCCTCTCTCTGCCCCTCCCCCACTCATACTTGTGCACATGCTCTCTCTCTCTCAATAAATAAATAAACTTTTTTTTTTTTTTTAACAAATATTCCTGCTTGTAGTTTCCTTTGTATTTATCCAGATTGGAGTGTGCTGAGCTTGGGTTGGTGGGTTTATATCTTTCCTCAGTTTTAGAAACCTCTTAGTAATTTTCAAATATTTCTTCTACACATTTATTTGTCTCTCCATCTTCAAGGGCTCCTGTTTAGTGCACATTAGGCCATTTGATATTGTTCCACAGAGCTTGGGCTCTCTGGGTTCCCCCCCCCCCTTTCTTCTCTTTGTTTTAATTTGAATACTTTTTATTAACCTCTTGGCCTATCTTCAAGTTCACTGGTATTTTCCATTGCTATGTCCAGTCTCCTGTGAAGCCTGTTTATTCAAGTCTTTATTTCTTACATTTTCCCCCATTTTCAGCATTTCCACTTAGTGGTTATTTTTCATCATTCTGTGTCTCTGCTGGAATTGTTCTGTTCTTCCTGCATTTTGTCCACATTTTACAAACTAGGTCTGTTATCATCTTTATCATAGTTTATCATAGTTATTGTAAATGCCATGCTGACCACCTTGTGGTCAGCTTATATTGGCTCTCTGCTCTCTTGATCATAGGTTATTTATTTATTTATTTATTTTACCTTTTCATGTATCTTGTATTTTTTTTTTTACCATGTGCTAGACATTCTGTGTGAAAGAATGGTAAAGATTGGAAAAAATGATATTTATCTTCAGAAAAGGACATGTCCTTTATGTTTTTCTCAAGCTGCTAGAGTGGGAGTTCAGTCAGTCTCATTTGTAGTTGATTTGTGTTTGAGGCTGTTATAACTTTAGTTTGATTCCATTGTACAACTGGCTTCAGATGTTTTGAGGCAAGATCAGGACTTTCCTTTGCTAGGACCCCATGTTTGAGCATCGCAGATTTTCCAAAGATGTTCTGCTGTGCTTCACAGAGTTCCAAGCCTCAGAACCGTGGAAGGTCTCTCCCTGTTTTGTAGCCTCATTGGTAGGTCTTTGGATTACTAGGGAGTTCTCTTTGCTCTCCAGTCCCCCCTTTCGCTTTCCATACCTTAGGAGATCATTTTCAGCCTTGTATGTCCTCCTCTGGGCTTTTGAGAGCAGGCATCCTGTGTGCTGTAATGGCTTGGTATGCTTCTGAGGTATTTCCGTCAGCTCTTCTGTCCTGATCTCAAATGTTAGAAGACTCAGTTTAGTAGATTATTGCCTATTTGTGACCAACCATGAGCTCTCTGAAGACTATGTGAAAGACTTGTCGAGTGGATTCAATCTCCCACTGTGCTGATTTTCTTAAGATTCTAATTTGCCATGCCAGCCTACATGCAGCTATAAAATTTTGGGTGTCTTTTACAAAGCCTATCTGTCCCGGATTCTTCCTCCTCTTGCTATTGCACCAGGAATGAAAGCAGCTGTGCGCGTGTCTCTTCTCTCCTATTGAGAACTCATCACTTTCTGGCATTAGTTCATTTAGGATTCTTCCCTTCTCTGCTTGATTTTTTTTTAAACTGTGGTTTTGTAGTTTATTTGGCTTGTTTAGATTACTAGGGGGAGAGAGAGATGAGCTCCTTTGCAAACAGACTGGAAATAGAACATCTGAAATGTGTTCTCTTGTACTTGTTTTTCAGATTAATATATTTTGGTGGCTATGGGTGTAGGAGACACAGTGAACTCCAGGACTGTTTTGATGTTCATGATGCATCTTGGGTAAGACAGTAACCACTGTTTACATTTTCCTCAAATTTAGTATCCCCTTAAAGTCTCTAGACACAATGAGCCCAATCTTTCTCAGTTTAAATTGCCATAATTGACACTGTGGAAAAAAAATGTGTTTTCTTTCTTTTGGATTTAGATTCAGTTGGAGGAAGTTCTCTCACCTAGTGGTATTAGCCTTCATGGCTACTGGCAGAGTAATTTCTTACATTCATCACTCACACCTGCTTCTGTTAGACAAGTGGTGACTTTAGCACAACTTGGAAAAACTTTGTTCATAGATAACCAGAATGGCTGTTGCTGATACACACCTCCTTTTAGGTATGTCCACCAGAACTATTCATAGCTCAGACTGGCCTCTGTAATGCAGTAAGTTGATAGTGACATTACCTTTCCTACGTCTTACTGGTTAGAGAATAATCTATTACTAATGAAATAAGACATGACATAAAAATGAAACCTTTTAAGAGATAACTTAAATTTTTTTTTAATGTTTATTTATTTTTGAGAGAGAGACAGAGACAGAGAGAGACAGAGAGGTAGGGGCAGAGAGAGAGAGGGAAATAGAATCTGAAGCAGGTCCAGGCTCCGATCTGTCAGTACAGAGCCCAATGCGGGGCTCGCACTCTTGAACCGAGAGATCATGACCTGAGCTGAAATGGGACTCTCAACCAACTAAGCCACTCAGGCGCCCCTAAAAGATAACTGTAAAAACCATTGATCCCAGGGGTGCCTGGCTGGCTCAGTCGGTGAAGCATGTGACTCTTAATCTTGGGTTTGAAAGTTCAAGCCCCATGTTGGGTATACAGATTACTTAAAAATAAAATCTTAAGCTAAACCAAACCAAACAAACACAACATTGATCCCAGCACCAAGATACATAGTAACTCTTTGGTTTTACCTTCTACTAGCGTATAGTATTTTTGTACATTATAATATAAATATATATGTACACTTCATGTATATGTTTTTGTATACGGGTATTTAAAAAGTTCTCTGTGTATTTCCATGGTTTTTGAGTTTTAAAATAAAATATGTGTAAAGCTTTGCTACTTACAGTATTACTGATAATTTTCAGAACTATACATCCCCATTACTTCTATCTAATTTTTTTACTCATTTTTTTTTCTCCTCTAGTACAGGTTAGGCTAAGGATCATGTCCTGAAGTTTCTGGTGTACCAGTAGATTTTTTTCTCTTAGATTTTAAATTAAGTAAATCATTTAGTTTGTTTAATTTGTTTCACAAGTCCTGCCAAAAATGAATGATGTATTTCTGGCACAAAACATAAAACCAACACAGTAGAGTAGTAACAGAGGATTTCAACAATCCAGAGATGCTAAATATAGTATAACTGCTAAATGGGTACCTCGCTGACAGTTTTGTTTCCTAGAAGACAAAGAAGAGAGTGAGCACAAGTTTGACCTATGCGAACAAACTGCTTGGTTAAATAGAAGTGGTTGGAACTCTTTGGAAACAAGAACCATGGTCCCCTAAAATTCCTAATTGCAAAGATTAGGAATTCTGAGCATGTACTCTAGAAAAACAGATTGCAAAATATAAATGTCATTCTGTTCTTTGCAAGTTTAAAAGAGACAATCCTTGAGAGGATTGGCAGGTTATCAATGAGTAAAGTTATGATTCACTGGAAGCAATGCTATGAGAGGACAAGTTGCCAGGTGGTGGCTGTTACTGGCCTGGAGGCGACACTTTGTGAGCCACTGCTGTACGCGTTAGCTTTATGACTATGCTAACACTTAACTCTATTTTTGTAATGGTGCCTATTATTTCACTGGTAAATATGCAATTAAATTTATAACATTAATCTAAAATTTATAAAAGCTTTTAAATATTTAAAAAACTTCTGTTTTAGGAAGAACAGATATTCTGGGGGTGGCATAATGATGTTCATATATTTGATACAAAGACACGGAGTTGGTTCCAACCAGAAATTAAAGTAAGTATTGTAAAAAGTTACCTTTCTTTATATTGATATATCCATTGATAGTTTAAAAGGATACAGTTTTGCTAAGTTATTTGGATTTAAGCAATTGAGTTTATATTTATATATTAAGGGGGTCCCCGAGTACTGTCACTAGTAGTTTTTTTTTTAATCACCTATTTTTCTCCAGGTTAGCTAAGGTTTTCTAGAAAAATCTTCTAAAGAGGGTTCCATCATCATTCTTTAGCCACAAGTGTGATGTCCTTATTTAATAATGGCACTTTTAAAATGTCCTTTTATAATGAAGTCCACAATTTTAAAAAGCCCATATTTCATAAACTCTTGAAATCTACATGCGGTTATAGCATGACAAAAAATACATTATTAATACTCTTTCAAGTGCTGGTGAACAAACACAAATTCAAGTTGGTTTAAGATAAAACGAATTTTCACATGGAGAGAAGTCTGTTTTAGAGTGGCTCACACAGTGGAAGAGCTGCAAGGGTTTGAGCCTCAGGAACTTGCCCAAGTTACTCAACAGCAACAATGTTTTCCATCTCTGTTAGTTTCTCTCTGCTTCTCTTTATATGCTATCTCCGTTCTGTCTACTGCAGACCAGCCAGCTCTTTTAGGAGGGAATATGGTCCTGGCTATCCAAACAGTCTTTTCTACTGGTGCTGTATTCTTTCAATGTCTACAAATAAGTCTTAGAAAAGGACTCTGGTTGTATTTGGGCATGTTCCCACTCTCTACAATGGTCCCTGTTGCCATTGCTCCCTTGTTGCCTGAGGCCCAAGTCTCAGGCCTACCCTAAGGGAGCAGGATTTTGTGGCTGACGAACTCACCAGAACTGTGCAGAATGGAATGCTGAACAGGCAAAACCAAAATTGTCCACTAATATGCATATATGACATACATACATTTGAATTTTAAGATTTATGTCTTTTGTTAATGAAATAAAAGCATTTTATCTCTGTTCACATAATTATATTGGAACAAGCAAGTGCAGAGAAAATTGTTGAGAATGGATCTACTGAAACTCATCCTAGATCTTTTTCAGGCATCTGTACCCTCTATTTAGAGAAAAATCAGGGATCTATAGCTATTGAAGGCGAATTTCTAGAACATGCTCCTGTAGGGGCACCTGGCTGGCCCAGTTGATGGAGCATGCAACTCTTGGTCTCAGGATCATGAGATCAAGTTCCATGCTGGGCTGGAGCCTACTTTAAAAAACAAAAAAAAGGATGTGCTCCTGGGGATGAGGGAGCTGAGGTACTTATATTTGAACTTCAAGTCTTTCTCTGGCTCCTTCTTTCCCTTCTTACCTCAGTTCATAGCCCTCCCTTCCTGCTGTAGTAGTCTTACATGCACATGTCCCTAATTTAGTTCATATTTACCAATATTTTCACTGTAATTTCTCTGATGATTTCTTCAAATAAGTTTTTATATTATTTATATTTTATCTGAAAGTTTTTCTGACATGGTTGTAGCTGGAATCCACTCTCTTCATTTTTTAGGGACACTCTTAAATTACTTTATTATTTCCAAATATCAACATCAAAAGACAAGGCAGCATGGTAGAGTGTACCAATTATTGGTGTAAAAGTTGAAAAAAATTGGAATTGCATTCTAATTCTGTCATAAAAGAGCTATGTCCTTGAGATAAGCCATGTAGTGTGTGATCTGTAAAATAGAAGGGTTGAAGGTGTTTTTCCTACATGGGATTTTTATCCCTTAAGAACAGTATGTTAGTAATTGGGATCTTTGAGTTATTTTCAGTATTTCAAGCAACTTAATAAGCATTGTGCATTATTTATGCAGTTACAGATTAATGCAGATGCCATTTCTTTGTTTTTGTTTAGAATTATGTGAACTCGTTCAGAAGCTTTAGGTGGTTATGAGATGTATTTGATAAAAATTCAATATTTGTTGCATAGTAGATACGTTTATAGTAGAATAATTTTTCCAAAATTTCAGATCAGGGGTGGGGTAATAATAAAAACTATGTTTTGCTGGAATGACTGGGGACCACATTTCAGAAGGTTCTCTCTCATTTATTTGTTAAATTGGTAATATCTGAATAATTTCTTACTGTATTGGTTTCGGGACAGTGATTCAAGTAAGCCTGAAAAGTCGAGGAAATTCTGATATTGAATGTAGAGTTTAAACTTCCTGTGCCCACATTCAGTAGCCAATGTGCTGAAAATGTTGAAAAGGTTCTTTTAGAACTTGGAATGAAATGCATAAAGAAAGACTCCTACCATGAACACGTGGAAATTATGCAGAAAAATTTCCCTTAGAATCTCTTTAATTCATCTACCCATTATACTCTGTCTTTACCCATGAATACAAAACTTCTCCAGAGAAAAGATCTGCTGTATTTGTTCAAAGTAAAGTGTAGAAAAGTGTTATTAGTTAATGGGAAGAGTTTTAGCAAGCTACAAAGGACTGTTTGGCTTAAAGTAAGAGTGAAAGTTTTACTGTGGAATTTGAGATATCAAGAGTTTTAGGGGGGCAGATTTAATTTTTCAGGGTCTCTGAGATTATTACACTGTGCACTGCTTGCTCACAATATTACCTCAGGGGTGGGGGGGGGGCGGGGAAAGGGAAGTGAGGAAAGAATAGTTTAAATTTGATTTTTAAATATTTATATTTCAAGGTGAAATTTACATGAAATTTTATTTTGCCAAATAGTGTCAGGCATTTAAGAAAAACACTTTATTCATTTTTTTAAATTTTATTTTTTATTTTTTAAAATTTACATCCAAATTAGTTAGCATGTAGTGCAACAGTGATTTCAGGAGTAGATTCCTTAGTGCCCCTTACCCATTTAGCCCATCCCCCCTCCCACAACCCCTCCAGCAACCCTCAGTTTGTTCTCCATATTTATGAGTCTCTTCTGTTTTATCCCCCTCCATGTTTTTATATTATTTTTGTTTCCCTTCCCTTATGTTCATCTGTTTTGTATCTTAAAGTCTTCAGATGAGTGAAGTCATATGATTTTTGTCTTTCTCTGACTGACTAATTTCACTTAGCATAATACCCTCTAGCTCCATCCACGTAGTTGCAAATGGCAAGATTTCATTCTTTTTGATTTCCAAGTAATATATATATATATATATATATATATATATATATATACACACACACACACACACACACACACACACACATACATACCACATCTTTATCCATTCATCCATCGATGGACATTTGGGCTCTTTCTATACTTTGGACTTTTGTGAATTATTGAATTATAGTGCTGCTATAAACAGGGGGGTGCATGTGTCCCTTCAAAACAGCACATCTGTATCCCTTGGATAAATGCCTAGTAGTGCAATCGCTGGGTCATAGGGTAGTTCTATTTTTAGTTTTTTGAGAAACCTCCATACTATTTTCCAGGGTGGCTGCACCAGCTTGCATTGCCACCAACAATGCAAAAGAGATCCTCTTTCTCTGCATCCTCGCCAACATCTGTTGTTGCCTGAGTTGTTCATTTTAGCCATTCTGACAGGTATGACGTGGTATCTCATTGTGGTTTTGATTTGTATTTCCCTGATGATGAGTGATGTTGAGCATTTTTTCATGTGTCGGTTGGCCATCTGGATGTCTTCTTTGGAAAAGTGTCTATTCATGTCTTTTGCCCATTTCTTCACTGGATTATTTGTCTTTTGGGGGTTGAGTTTGAAAAGTTCTTTATAGATTTTGATACTAACACTTTAGCTGATATGTCGTTTGCAAATATCTTCTCCCATTCTGTTGGTTGCCTTTTAGTTTTGCTGATTGTTTCCTTCTCTGTGCAGAAGCTTTTTTATTTTGATGAGGTCCCAGTAGTTCATTTTTGCTTTTGTTTCTCTTGCCTCTGGAGACAGGTTGAGTAAGAAGTTGCTGAAGCCAAGGTCAAAGAGGTTTTTGCCTGCTTTCCCCTCGAGGATTTTGATGGCTTCCTGTCTTGCATTTAGGTCTTTCATCCGTTTTGAGTTTATTTTTGTGTATGGTGTAAGAAAGTGGTCCAGGTTCATTCTTCTGCATGTCGCTGTCCAGTTTTCCCAGCACCACTTGCTGAAGAGACTGTCTTTGTTCCACTGGATATTCTTTCCTGCTTTGTCAATGATTAGTTGGCCATACATTTGTAGGTCCATTTCTGGGTTCTCTATTCTGTTCCATTATTTTATTCATTTTTTAATGTTTGAGAGAGAGAGAGAGAGAGAGAGAGAGAGCGAGCGGGAGAGGGACAGAGAGAGAGGGGAGACACAGAATCTGAAGCAGGCTCCAGGCTCTGATCTGGCAGCACAGAGCTCAATATGGGGCTCTAACTCACAAACCATGAGATCCTAACCTGAACCGGAGTCAAATCTCAACCGAGGGAGCCACCCAGGTACCCCTAAGAAAAACACTTTAAAAAGTAAAGGGAAACAAAAGTAATATAAAAACAGGGAGGGGGACAAAACAGAAGAGACTCATAAATATGGAGAACAAACTGAGGGTTGCTGGAGGGGTTGTGGGAGGCGGGATGGGCTAAATGGGTAAGGGGCATTAAGGAATCTACTCCTGAAATCATTGTTTCACTATATGCTAACTAATTTGGATGTATATTTTAAAAAATAAAAAATAAAAGTAAAAGAAAAAGTAAAGATCAGGGTGAGTAAATTTCATTCTTGAAGAGCAGTATTTATCTATAATCATTACTATTTACAATTAACTTTTTAAAAAATATTTATTTATTTTGAGAGAGAGAGAGAGAGCAATTAGTAGGGAAGGGTCAGAGAGAGAGGGAGAGAGAGAGAGAATACCAAGCAGACTTCATGCTGTCAACACAGAGCCATACGTGGGGTTCGTTATCACCAACCGTGAGATCATGACTTGAGCTGAAACCAAAAGTCAGGTGCTTAACCAACTAAGTCACCCAGGCGTCCCTACAATGAACTTTTGCATCAGGGTGTTTATTGAATTATAGGGGTAATGGTGACTAGGTAGTCAGGTATTTCTCATACTGAGCATGAGTGTGACTTCCTTAGAGATGTTTCAAGTTTTGCACTCTTTTTCCTCCTCTCTGCCTGCAGGGTGGAGTCCCACCGCAGCCGCGAGCCGCGCACACGTGTGCAGTTCTTGGAAATAAGGGCTATATCTTTGGCGGACGTGTTTTGGTTAGTATTTTTCATGAAAATGATATTTTTATGTGTGCTACTGCTCACAAAAATTATTTTCTGATTTGGGGGAACAACTGAACATTCAAAGTATCTAGGTAAATAAAATGCCATTCAATATTAAATTTTATTTATCTTCCATCCCCTAAACAGACTATACATGAGTAATCACACATGATTTATAAATCATATTTTAATGAGGAGAATCCTTCACTTCTGTGCATAACCAGAAAAGCTTAATGTCTTAACATTTAAATCCTATTAGTTTAAGGCCTTTTCTTCCTTTCTCTCTTGACACATTAATAGGGTAGCTCTATAGTAATTTGATTAATGCTTAGCATTGTTTCTTCATATGTCAACTTCTGATGCTAATAAGTAAAAATAAGTAAGATGGAGATAGTCTATCTTTAACCTGAAGTAATTTTAAAACCAAAATTTTAGTCCATGAAAAATGTGAAACAGGCACTAATTTAACACACTTTTATTTTAGCAAACTAGGATGAATGATTTGCACTGTCTGAACTTAGATACCTGGACTTGGTCTGGAAGGTACGTTTGAAATTTAAGTATGTTTTAATCGAAAGGCATTTGTGTGTGTGTGTGTGTGTGTGTGTGTGTGTGTGTGTGTGTTTGGGATCATAATCCAAATTTGAGTTTCTAAAACTGAATTAGTATCTTTTTCCTTCAGATTATATGTCTAAGCAAGGAATATACAGATTTAAATGCAGAGTTTGTTCTTAACCAAATTATATAAAACATGAGAATACCAGAGGTTGAAACTTGATTATGTAAAGGTACTGGTTTTATTCTAAGTATTCTTGAGAACTGGCCAGTAGAGGAAACGAAGGAACAGTTTGTTGGTGTCATCACAAGTAAACAGATAATGAAGTATGTAAAAGATTTTTTTTTGTGGTTCAAAATATACATTTAACAATAGAATAAATATATTTAGGTATCACTTCAGCTGTTCATGTAGTGATATGGAATCAGAGCCATATATTATTCCAAAATAGAAATACCATTAAAAATGAAACTCCAAAAGTGCCAGGAAAAAAGTATAGCAGATTGTCTTTAAAATCTTGGCATGGAGCAATCCCTATCAAAAGAACACCAACATTTTTCACAGAGCTAGAGCAAACAATCCTAAAATTTGTATGGAAGCACAGAGACCCCAAATAGCCAAAGCAATCCTGAAAAAGAAAACCAAAGCTGGAGGATCACAATTCTGGATTCAAGCTGTTTTATAAAGCTGCAATCATCAAGACAGTATGGTACAGACACAAAAACAGACACCCAGATCAATGGAACAGAATAGAAAACCCAGAAGTGGACCCACAAACGTATGGCCAACTATTCTTTAAAGCAGTAAGGAATATCCAATGGAAAAAAGACAGTGTCTTCAGCAAATGGTTGGTGGGACAGCACCTGCAGAAGAATGAACCTGGACCACTTTCTTACACCATACACAAAAATAAACTCAAAATGGATGGAAGACCTAAATGTAAGACAGGAAGCCATCAAAATCCTCGAGGAGAAAGCAGGCAAAAACTTCTTTGACCTTGGCCTCAGCAACTTCTTACTTGACCTGTCTCCAGAGATAAGGGAAACAAAAGCAAACATGAACTATTAGGACCTCATCAAGATAAAAACCTTCTGCACAGAGAAGGAAATAATCAGCAAAACTAAAAGGCAACTGATGGAATGGGAGAAGATATTTGCAAATGACATATCAGCTAAAGTGTTAGTATCAAAATCTATAAAGAACTTTTCAAACTCAACACCCAAAAGACAAATAATCCAGTGAAGAAATGGGCAAAAGACATGAATAGACACTTTTCCAAAGAAGACATCCAGATGGCTAACAGACACATGAAAAAATGCTCAACATCACTCATCATCAGAGAAATACAAATCAAAACCACAATGAGATACCACGTCATACCTGTCAGAATGGCTAAAATGAACAACTCAGGCAACAACAGATGTTGGCAAGGATGCGGAGAAAGAAGAACCCTTTTGCACTGCTGGTGGGAATGCAAACAGGTGCAGCCACCCTGGAAAACAGTATGGAGGTTTCTCAAAAAACTAAAAATAGAACTACCCTATGACCCAGAAATTGCACTACTAGGTATTTGTCCAAAGGATACAGGAGTGCTGTTTCAAAGGGGTACATGCACCCCAATGTTTGTAGCAGTGCTATCGATAATAGCCAAAGTATGGAAAGAACCCAAATGTCCATCGACAGATGAATGGATAAAGAAGATGTGGTACATATATACAATGGAGTATTACTTGGCGATCAAAAAGAATGAAATCTTGTCATTTGCAACAACGTGTATGGAACTAGAGTGTATTATGCTAAGGGAAATAAGTCAGAGAAAGACAAATATCATATGGCTTCACTCATATGTGGAATTTAAGATACAAAACAGATGAACATAAGGAAAGGGAAGGAAAAATAATATAAAAACTGGGAAGGAGACACACCGTAAGATACTCTTAAATACAAAGAAACTGAGATTTGCTGAAGGAGGGGTGTTGGGTGGGGTGATGGCCTACATGGGCAATGGGTATTAAGCAGGGCACTTGTTGCTATGAGCCCTGGGTGTTATATGTAAGTGATAAATCACTAAATTCTGTTCTTGAAATCATTATTACCCTATATGTTAACTAGTTTGGATGTAAATTAAGAAAATAATAATAATAATTTAAAAATCTTGGCATGGAGAAAGTTTTCCTAAAAATGGTTATAAACCCAAAATTATTAAATAAAAAGACTGACTTATAAGATCACTTAAGAATTCAATTTTTCGGGGCGCCTGGGTGGCTCAGTCGGTTAAGCGGCCGACTTCCGCTCAGGTCATGATCTTGCGATCTGTGAGTTCGAGCCCCGCGTTGGGCTCTGTGCTGACAGCTCAGAGCCTGGAGCCTGTTTCAGATTCTGTGTCTCCCTCTCTCTGATCATCCCCCGTTCATGCTCTGTCTCTCTCTGTCTCAAACATAAATAAACGTTAAAAAAATTAAAACAAAACAAAAAAAAGCTACTTATAAGAATTCAATTTTTCTGGGGGCCCCTGGGTGGCTCAGTTGGTTAAGGATCTGACTGTAGGTTTCAGCTTACGTCATAATCTCACAGGTTTGTGAGTTTGAGCTCCACGTAGGGCTCTGCACTGGCGGCTCAAGCCTGCTTGGGATTTTCACTCTCCCTCTTTCTGCTCTCTCTCTCTCTCTATGAAAATAAATAAATGAATATTTTTAAAAATATTCTGTATGTAGTTTTCTGTATAGAAAACTATACCAAAGCTAAAAGAAAAATTGGAAAATACAAACAAAAACCAAACTGGAAGTCACATTGCAGTGTTTTTAACAGGGCCTAAATCCACAAGAACTCAGAAAATCAGTAACAAAAGGACAAATAATCCAGCAGAAAAATGGACAAAGAACATAAATGAACAACTCACAGAAGAAATACAAATGGGCAAAGATTATTTTAAAGAGACGTTCAACTTCAGAGACAATCAAAGAAATGGAGCTAAAAATAATTACAAATGCTCAATGTGTGCTGAAGTTGTAACAACATAATTAGTGAGAGCATAAATTGGTACAGTTTTTCTGGAAGGTAGTTTGGCAATATATTTAAAATGTAAAATGGAATTTCTGCTTTGATCCAGAGTTTCCCCAAAGACAGTAAGTGTGTGTGTGTTACAACATTATTATAAAAGCAAAAACTAGAGGTCAACCTTCATGTTCACATTTGGGGATTATTTAAATCATGGTACATTTAGCCAGTGGGCCATCATGCTTCCTTTACCAAAGAAAGTTACACTTCATAGAAATATTCTACAACATATTAGTTGAATGAAAAAAAAGTTGCAGAATAGAATGTATGATCCTATTTATGTATTTTTAATAAACATGTTTATATGTGTATTAAAGCCTAGAAAGATTATACCAAATTATTATTATTTCTTATTGCTAGAGGATAGGATTATAAGAGAACTCTCCTTTTTAAAAATACTTTTGGAGCGCCTGGGTGCCTCAGTTGGTTGACCGTTCGACTTCGGCTCAGGTCATGATCTCACAGTTCGTGGGCTCGAGCCCCGCATTGGGCTCTGTGCTGACACCTCAGAGCCTGAAGCCTGCTTTGGATTCTGTGTCTCCCTCTCTGTCTACCTCTCTCCCACTCACCTCTGTCTCTCTCTCAAAAGTAAACATAGAAAAAAATAATAATAAAAATAAAAATATTTTTGTTGGGATGCCTGGGTGGTCAGTCAGTTAGCGTCTGACTTCAGCTCAGGTCATGATCTCACAGTTCATGAGTTTGAGCCCCACGTCAGGCTCTGTGCTGATAGCTTAGACCCTGGGTCCTATTTCAGATTCTGTGTCTTCCTCTCTCTCTGCCCCTCCCCTGCCCACCTCTGTCTTTCTCTTTCTCAAAAATAAACATTAAAAAAATTTTTTTAAATATATACATATTTTAAAAAAAAATTTAATATTTATTTATTATTGAGAGACAGAGAGAGAGCACGAGCATGGGAGGGGAAGAGAAAGAGGGAGACACAGACTCCGAAGCAAGCTCCAGGCTCTGAGCTGTCAGCACAGACCCCAATGGGGGGCTCGAACCCACAAACCACGAGATCATGACCTGAGCTGAAGTCAGTCACTTAACCGACTGAGCAACCCAGGTACCCCTAAAAAAATGTGGTTGTTGAATGTTTTGTAACCAAAACGATTCTTATAATCAATACAAAAAATAAAAATATTTCCATTTTAGAAAAAAATATCTTCCACAAATGGCCCGTATTATTCTGGAACATTCCAGAATGCTGAAGAATGATGCCTTCTCACCTCCTGAATTATGAGTTAAACTTTTGTACTTATGTTTGTAATTTTCTAAGAATAGGACAGTATTTTTAAAAAATCTTCAGAGGTTTGTCCTGGATCTGGAATGGCTCGCATGCTTTTATTTTGAAGCTAGAATAGCTAGCATTTTAAGGCAAAGAAACTTTGGGAAATCGTACAGCAAGTAAACCAGAGTAAAAGGAACAACAACAAAATCCCATAATATCCTCAAGGAAATCAGCTGAAAATATAAAATTAAACATGGGCCAACAGTAAAAAGTTACAGACATGAAAATGGTTATGTTGAAAAACTGGGGAAGTTATATTGATTAAACAAGATGATGTTGAATATGCATTGTGAATTAACTAGGACTTTTTAATGTTCAGTCTGTGTTCTGTAACCAGGTGGAATAGACACTAAGTGGAAAGATTATTTAAATTCATCTAAGAATTTAAGAATATTTTTAAAATCTTAATGCAGGTGGAGTTCATAAAATCAGCTGTTTTAAAAGTAGTGAAGGCAGTTTTTTCCCCTTTAATCTGAGATGATCAAAAACCTTTTTATTTTGACTTTTTATTTGACTAACCTAGATTTTTCTATTTTTTTTCCCTTGCCACAGGATTCCTGTTAATGGAGAAACCCCCAAACATCGGTCATGGCATACTTTAACACCAATAGCTGATGATAAACTTTTTCTATTTGGTGGACTAAGTGCAGACAATATTCCATTAAGTAAGTCAACTAAAGTGTAGCCTACAATTATTATCTCATTCTTTTTTCTTAATTGTATTTGATATTTAAGGTGTCTCTTTTTCAGATTTTCTGGTTTACCTTTATTCCCAACTGTATGATTGCATTAAGAATTAGAAAACCCTTTGCTTTAGTATCTTTGGCTCTCCATGTTCTCCTGTTTCCTAGATACATAGAAAAGAAAGGGTAGTTGAACCTAGATGAATTAAAGCCCCTTTCAACTATAATATTCTGTGATTCTGTGCCTTCCTGATTTTTGATCCCAGTACAGTGTAGGCTGGAATGGGGATTAGAACAGTCTTCCCCAGAAGGCTCTGAAAATATAAGGTGGGAAGGCAGTTGCTTCTCTTTCTGTTCCAGAACTGTAAAGAAAGTGCTTAGCCAGAATTTTTAAACTCCTGTCACTGCTGATCCCAATAGCTATGGTTTTGTAATGCAGGTTTTTTTTTTTTTTTTTGGCAGTAAAACTGTGGCATCAGGAAAGACAAATGACTAAGTATCCACTTCCTAGTTTGACATAGTTGATGTTTCATGTTTTCTTAACCCAGAAGTTTTCCATGGCTAGGAGTGTTTTCATAAGAAACCTTATATACCATTAAACTCATTTATATAATTCCATGTGGAATCTGGAAACACGTATTTATTTTTCAACAAAAATGCATCAAGCATCAGCTTTGCATCCAGCAGTCTGCTGGACAACAGACAAACTCCAGAGGCTGGTTAGAGAAACAGGGATTTCTAGCAGGGGATGTTAGTTATTGCAGATTATTATGCTTCTCCAATCTGAAGGTTCGTAATTAAAAGAGATTTGGAATCTAATAACTAACATCTATTTTTTCATTAGGGGTTGTTTAATAGAACATCTTTTTGAGCTCTACTGTTTCTAATTCCTATTTGCTGATTTTGGTCATTGACCTGTGGGAAATTCTATGTCCTCTTAGTCCAGTCAGTTTCCTCCTGTATAGATTTAGTGTAACATACTGGTATTACATGATACTTAGAAGTTATTTTAATCTTGTTGACTATGATAATGTCATTGTGATTATGTATGTGATAATGCCATTATCATTCTGGAAAAATATGTCTCCTTTTAAAAGCCATGTTTAGTGAAGTATATATGGGGAAAATGACAGGAGATCTAGGATTTGGTTTAGAATAACTGAGCCACAAGAGTAACAAAAAAGAGAGAAATGGAGAACATGTAGCAAAATCTTGATAGTTGTTGAACCTGAGATATGTGAGGGGTCATTATCATGTTCACTCTACCTCTCTATATCTTTGAAAATTTTTGTGAGAAAATATGCATACACACAAAAGATAGTTGCATAAATATAGCATGATAAATTTTGGGGGAAATGTACAAAGACCTAATCCTAATTTCTTAACTGTCATAATATTGCAGGTGATGGTTGGATTTATAATGTCATAACAAATTGTTGGAAACAACTTACACACTTACCTAAAACAAGACCCAGGTAAATATAGAACTTAAAGAATAGTAAAATAGTTAAGAATTAATCAAGTATTAAATACAGCACTGATTTTATAGTGTTTGCCTTTAAAATTGTAAATCATCAAGAAAGATATCTTTCAAATAAGCTTGATGTTACCCAAATAATTTAATAATCATTTCAAATTATATCTGATTGTTAAAAATGGTCTATTCTGTTTTCATCCATATTTGCATATTTGAAAACGTTACTCTTTTAGGTAACTGTATAATCTTGCCTCATAAATACGAAAAGCCTAAGAAATTGGAAGTATCATATAATGTTAATATTTTTAATAAGTAGACAAGAATGGATTTGGCTTTAGTAGTTATTTGGTTTTGGAAGAGGTTTATTGCAATTTAATGAGAAAATAACTTTCATGTTAATAAAATAGATGGCAGATATATATTTTTATTAACTGATATATTCACTTATATGAATTTTTGAAAAAGAAACATGTTAGTTATTTGTGACATATTATAGAGAAAAAAATTGTAGAAACAGCATATTATTATTAGACTACAGTTGATCCTTGAACAACACAAGTTTGAACTGCATGGGTCCACTTATTATATGGATTTTTAAAATAAATAAAATACTACAAATATATTTTCCATATGATTTTCTTTTTTTCCCATATGATTTTCTCTCTTTTTTTTTTTTCTAAGAGAGAGAGAGAGGGAGAGGGAGTGGGAGAGGTGCGTGGGGAGGGATAGAACTTGAGAGAGAGAATCTCAATCAGGCTCCATGCTCAGCAGGGAGCCTGACACTGGGCTCAGTCACACGACTGTGAGATCATGACCTGAGCTGAAATCAAGAGTCAGATGCTAAGCTGACTGAGCCACCCAGGTGCCCCATCCCATATGATTTTCTTAATTACATTTTCTTTTTTGTAATTTGAGTGTAGTCGACACACGATGTTACATTAGTTTCAGTGTACAACATAGTGATTTGGCAAGTGTATACATTGTGTTACGCTCACCACAAGAATAGCTACCGTCTGTCACCATACAATGCTACTACAGTGCCGTTGACTATATTCCCTATGCTGTACCTCTTATTCCCATGAGTTATTCATCTATTACTGGAACCTATATCTCCCACTTCCCTTCACCCATTTTTGAAAAATATTTATTTATTTATTTTGAGAGAGAGAGAGAGAGAGTGGGGGAGGGGCAGAGAGAGAGGAAGAGAGAATCCTAAGCAGGCTCCATGCTGTCAGCGCAGAGCCTGATGCAGGGCTTGATCCCACAAACCCATGAGATCCCGACCTGAGCTGAAATCAAAAACCAGAGGCTTAACCAACTGAGCCATCCAGGCACCCCATCCCGTCACCCATTTTGGGTTGGTTCTCTGTATTCATAGGTCTGATTTTGGTTTTTATTAGTTTGTTTATTCATTTGTTTTGTTTTGTTAAGTAACATTTTCTTTAGCTTACTTATTGTGAAAATACAGTGTATAAACCATATAACATACAAAATATGTATTAATTAACTATGTTATTTGTAAGGCTTCTGGTCAACAGTAGGCTATTAGTGGTTAAGTCTTCAGGATCCAAAAGTTACATGCAGATTTTCAGCTCTGTGGGGTATCAGTGCCCCAAACCTCGTGTTGTTCAAGGGTAAACTGTACAGAGAAAACAACATTAATATTGTAATTCTTTTTTTTCCCTAATTTGAGTGAGTAGTATAATAAAGATATATTCATAGGAAATTGAGAGTCAGAACATTTATAATCATTATAGTTAGTAATAGATTTTACTGTTTTCATGCCATGTATTTAAGGATTTTTTTGCTACAGATTATGTATACTAGTGTGAAGTCAACTTAATGACATGCATTTCAGAAGTTTAATAAGTGACAATGAAGTAACTTACTTGAGAAAAAAGCTTGAAAAAAATTGTATATATTTCAGTGTGTACATCTATATTAATATGCACAAAAAATTTAGAGTTTATCATAATTACATAAGTGATTCTTATATTTTCATGTGTAGAAATTCATTGTAATGTATTATTTTAGCAATTTGGATCTTTTGAAATGTATTTTTTAACTTAAAGAGTTTTATATTAAGATATGGGAGCCCAGAGTTCTAGTCCTTGCTCAGCTACTACCTAGCTTTTTTGCTTTGGGAAAGTTACTTAAAGAAACTGAGCATTAATTTCTTCATCCCATGAAATGAGGAAGCTGGACTAGAGACGTTCTTAGTTCTCTTACAGTTGTTTGATTGCATTAATATTGGGCCAAAGTGGTATTAAGAATATGTTTAATTTTTAAATTGCTCCTATTTTATAATTCTATCCTTAATAAGTAATTAGAGCAACACAACTATTATCAATAATATATTAGTTAGAACTGAGCTATGTAAAGACATTTCTTTGAATTCAGCTGATGTGTCATGTAAATAATATGCTTTATTAGAATGTTTAGGTGATAAGTTTAGAACAGCTGTGAGAGGACATAAACTATCAGTCTGTAGACAAAACATCAGGTTGCAAGCTAGATGTCACCAAAATCAAGGCAGGAAAGGCTTTCCAGTGTTCTTCGATGATGAAGTCCAGGCCAGAGTTTCCCTAAGGCAGATAAGACAGAGGCAGATCTATCTTCAGGTATGAGGTGAGGAGGATACAGTTTAGTGTAAGGAGAACATATATATGTTCTAATGTATACTAATTTTTATGAGTGAGAGTTTACTTAACATCTGAATACGTTTTGTGCAAACTGTTCCAAGTTATACTTTAAAATGTGAATGGCCCAATTCTCCTCTTGTAGTTCTATGCAGGATTTCTCAACCTCGGCACCATTGACATTTTGGACCAAGTTATTCTTTGTCATTAGTCCTTTGCAGTGTAAGATGTCTACAGCATCTTTGGCCTTTACCCACTAGATGCCAATAGTATTCCCCCACCCACCCACCCACCTGGAGTTGTGACAGTCAAAAACATTGCAGATATTATCAAATGTCCCGTGGGGGCAAAAATCACCCTTGGTTGAGAACCACTGTTCCACAGTGTACCACCCTCTCCTCCAGGTCTCACTGTGGTTAGAGCAATGCTTGGGTGAAAGGCCAAGTACAAAGCCATATCTAGTTGCCTGTGTCAGTGGCTGTCAACAAGGACCCCTTTTTAAATGTGTCTGTGAAAGAAGTCCAACAAAGTATTGGCTTATAGAGTCTTAGGTACTTACTGTTGGGTCCCATGACTGTTGCCGAGGTTACACATGGCCTTCTCTCCTGGAAATTAAGCATTCCTTATATTCCATTTCCTTTATCCAGTCCCCATCCCCGACCCCACAACATAATCTGGGTGTTGATGAAGATTTATGTCAATTTATGTTCTAACATATAAGTTGGAGAATTGGGCAGAGTGTTTCCTAAATAAAATCTCTTATGGCTCAGTTCTATCCTGGGTCCTGAGTGCAACTGTCCTTGAATGTGTGAGTGATTGTGTGAGGAAAGTATTTGATTTAACAAATCGTGCATAACCCTACTGTTTGCACTTGCTAAAGTTAAGTGAAAGGGATTAATGTACTAAAAATAAGTTATGTGGTAATAAGGGGTAATATGTAATTGTTTGGGATGTCTTTTGCTGCAGCAATTTGGTCTATTAAGAAAAGTCATCAAAATTCTCTTAAGATTCAAAGTGATGACTTTGTAAATTTCTTGATTTAGCTTCTAAAATTGAGAAATTTATGTGTACTTTTTTTCCTGAGAGTTAGAGCTCCCAGAAATCTTGAATTTTACAAAACTTAATATTATTCTTTGTAAATACTGTGAAATTGGAGATGACTATGAGCTATCAGACCATTTCAAAAAGAACATTAGATGCTCTACTCTTATGAAATAACTTGTTTATTTAATAATTGAATATGTAATGCTGGTTTTTGTATTTGCTTTTGTTAATCAAGAGTTTTGGAGCACCTTCTGTGTGCAGAACACAGTGTTTAGGCATTTTTGAAGAGAAGCATAAAATTAGATTACCCAGGTTCCAGCGGTGTGCTGGTAAAGGGTTAACAGCCGCTCTCCAGGAAAAGTAAAACCAAAAAGCCCAGCTTTGTAGCATTTTCTGGTTTCCATCATGGCCAGTTTCAAGCTACCAGCATGATGGCACTGAACATGGATTGGAAGAGGGATAGGCACAGTTGGTTTCAACTAGCTGCTAAGCCACTTCCAGCACACCACTGCCAAGATTTGACCTAAGGACCTCATGTGTGGACCTTTAGAAGACCCACACATCAAAGAATTAAAGGAGTGTATAGGGCAGTTTATCTTCAAATATAAGTCAGAAGATTATAAAATGTGTACATAAATGTTGAAAGGTGCTGACCAGAGAAGGTAACAGCCAGTTAGTTTGGGTATTTGGAACACTTCCTGGGGATATTGAGCCTGTGTTTAAGGCACTGCAAGAATGATTTATCATCCTAAGCATAAGAAATGGGGTGAGCAAAAGCCTAGAGATAGATAAACTTTTCTCTTAGGGGATGAAAATAAATGAACTTGGATGAAGTAGAGGGTTCACTGCAGGGGGGGAGGGGCCAATAATTAAAACTTGTGGGAAAAAAATAGCTATTGGTTATGAATATTAGGCTAAGAAAAATGGCACAGATGCTTCCTGATCAGGACATGTTCATGGTTAAAAACATTTGAAAAATGTTATTAATCAGCTAAATGTAGCTGAGAGAGATTAGAGACAGAAAAACGAAGAACATGTTATGGTATTTTGTACTCAGAGTGATAAGTAGTATGACAGTCTAAATGTGAAGGGAATGCCAAGTTGGGTTTGTCAGATGATGGGAACAGAGAACAGGAAAGAAAAGTAAAAAATGATGAAAACAGTAACATGGTGGAGAGTCCTAAGAAAATTGGGGAAAGTGTCCATTTAGCAACAGGATGATCAGTTCCTTTCTAACTAATTTATTTCAGTGAGAATATCTATGAGATAAAGAGGCTAGGAAAAGGTTGGGGGGGTATAACAGAAAATAATTATTGGGTGGGGGGGGTCATCTTAATTGACATGATTTGATGAGGATCTAATCTTTTAGTGATTCTCGAGGAATCTTCAAAATCTAACCTCTTTTAGGATATGCCAAAGTTCAAGTTCAGTCATGCCCATTTTGAAATAGATTAAATGTGAAAGTGTGCAATTTAAAATTGATTTATATGTAACATATGGTTTCTTTCTTCATAGTATTTTACTCTCTTTATAATTTTCAACTATAGGTTATGGCATACAGCCTGTTTGGGGAAAGAAAATGAAATAATGGTATTTGGTGGGAGCAAAGATGATTTACTTTCCTTGGATACAGTAAGAAAATTTCCTATCTAAATATTTCCTCTGAGTAGTTTTGTTATTTAAAGTAAATGGCTATTTAACAAGATTGTTGATGTTCCCACATTGCAAAATATGGAAGAACATGAAATGTTATTCTGTGGTGTGACTAATCTTCAGAATGAGTGGCTTTTGTGAAGCATTTGAGGATATTTTGAGTCTACAAATCAAAATAGGCCTATTAACCTCATTAGCCAAGTTATTTTTATTTTTTTATTTTAAAAAATTTTTTAATGTTCATTTATTTTAGAGAGAGAGAGGAAGACAGAGTACAAGCAGGGGAGAGGCAGAGAGAAAGACACAGAATCTGAAGCAGGCTCCAGGCTCTGAGCTGTCAGCACAGAGCCCGACACTTATTTTTTTAATTAAAAAATTTTTTTTAATGTTAATTTATTTTTGAAGGAGGGAGAGATAGTGTGTGGATGGGGGAGGGTCAGAGAAAGAGAGAGAGAGAGAGAGAGAGGGAGACACAGAATCTGAAGCAGGGTCCAGGCTCTGAGCTGTCAGCACAGAGCCTGATGCAGGGCTCGAACCCATGAACTGTGAGATTGTGACCTGGGCTGAAGTTGGACGCTTAACAGACTGAGCCACCCATGCACCCCTTTGTTTTTAAAAAAATTTTTTTAATGTTAATTTATTTCTGAAGGAGAGAGAGAATCTCATTGGTCAAATTATTTTTTTTTTAATTTTTTTTTTCAACGTTTATTTATTTTTGGGACAGAGAGAGACAGAGCATGAACAGGGGAGGGGCAGAAAGAGAGGGAGACACAGAATCTGAAACAGGCTCCAGGGTCTGAGCCATCAGCCCAGAGCCTGACGCGGGGCTCGAACTCACGGACCGTGAGATCGTGACCTGGCTGAAGTCGGACGCTTAACCGACTGCGCCACCCAGGCGCCCCCTCATTGGTCAAATTATTAAGAAGACCTTTTAAAGGATGACTCTTCCCTTTCTCTTTGAGTCTCACCATAGTATGGATGTTTATAATTTTATCGAATTAAAAGATTTGTAAGGTATAGTTGATATTTTATAAGAATGGATATAATGTATATGTAAACTAAGTAGAGTAATAAGTACCCATGAAATTTACTACCTCCCTCGGTAACTAGAACATACATCAATGCTAGCTTCTCCCGTCAAGAGGAAACTAGTTTGAAATTTTTAAGTGTATTTTCTCTCTACTTTATGTGTCTTTTGCCACTGCTTCACTATTTTAATTTTAAGATTAAAGCATTGTCATTTTAAAATCTGATAAAACTAAGGCCAAAGAAATAAATGAATAGCATTTGGAGAGTGTTGTTCTTTCACTCCTAGCACCTCAGGAAGTTCAGGGCGAGGTGGCCATGCTCATACTGTGCTGTGTTGGGACAGGAGTTGGGCATTGGTTGCTCTGGTTTATATAGGACATTTGGGAATCGAGGGACTTGGAGCCATCAGGGAGAGTGTGCTCCGGCCAGAATCAGCCAAGTTGGTGCCAGCTCTCTGGTGGATATCTCTTCAGACTAGTTCTCTCTGGAGCTGCACCTGCCCAGTGGCAAACCCTGAAATGAGCTGGTTTCTCTCCAGGGGGGTTGGCTGAGTTTGCAGTTTTGGGGCCTCCAGTTTGAACGTTACGTATATTGGAAGTTTTAGAACTTTTTGGCTAAGAATTCAGTGCTTCAACAAAAGATCAAAACCACGACTTGGCATTTAATTAAAAAATAAACTTTGTGGTTTGTCTTCTTTTTCTTGGCACTAGAAATCGGTAGGATACAGAGTTTATCATTAAAACAGGAATTCTCATTAAAATCATCATAAATTATGGAATTCTAAAGACTTATTTGAAAGGATTAGGGACGTTTTCTGCCGACTCTTCCACATTACTTTCAGATGAAAGAATCATTATTCAAAAAATCTTCTGGATCTGAGATTTCCAGATGGGACCCTTTGCGAAAGAGAGACAAGAGAAAGAGATCTTAAAATAAGAGTCATTTGGAAGAGAAAAGTTCTGCTTAAAAAACAAAACTTGAAAACCACTACTTTTCTCATTTTGAACTCACTGTTCTAAGAGAAAAACATGTTTCTGAGTTTTAAATTTGCAGTTGTATAGGTTGTGGTTAGGTAGAAATTTGGTCGCTGAAAAAAGGTAGCAATGTACCCAAAGTTTGTGTGGATAGCAGGTGTTTATATGTATATGTATGGTGTGTGTGTGTGTGTGTGTGTGAGTGAGTAAATAGCTAGAGGGAGATTTTTTTTCTGCTTTACGTAATCTCTGTTACATTTACAAAAAGAAAATATTTAATTATTAATGCAATTTTATTATTTTGAACACCTTTATAATTCTTTTTTTTTATGTTGATTAGGGCCACTGTAATGATTTACTGATTTTTCAAACACAGCCCTATTCACTACTCAGGTAAGTATTTTAATTATATATACATATTTATAACGCTATTAATATAGGATAATTTCTTTCGTCTTCCTTTTTGGGAAGCATTATAATTTTTCAGGTAGATTAGGATTTGAACTTAATAAAATATTTACATCTTCCGAAAAGTATAGTCAAATTTGTAATAGTGAACCATACACCAATGTGATTTTTAAAAATTAAAATATGCAGTATAATCATTTTTATTTTGTGCATAAAATTGCATTTAGTTTATATAGAAGTATTAAACACACTGTATTTCCTTGATTTAAGTCTGAAGTTTTTCATATTTTAACTCTTAGGAAATCAGTGTGTCCAATAATAGACACACATACATATATATGTATTTACTTAAGTAGAATTTCTTTTTTAACACCAAATCTGTTATTAAGTTGATGGTGTGACGTGGTGTCTTAATTCACACACGCTTGCTTGCTTATTTATTTATTTATTTATTTATTTATTTATTTATTTAAATTTATTTTGAGAGAGAAAGAGAGTATGTGAGCTGTGGGAGGGGCAGAGAGAGAGGGAGAGAGAGAGAGAATCCACACTCAGAGCAGAGCCTGACTCGAGGTTTGAACCCGTGAACTGTGGTATCATGACCTGAGCCAAAATCAAGGGTTGAATCCTTAACTGACTGAGCCACCCAGGCACCCCTCGAATATTCTTGCTTTAAATTTTTTTTTAATGTTTGTATTTATTTTTGAGACAGAGAGAGACAGAACATGAGCAGGGTTGGGGCAGACACAGAATCCAAAGCAGGCTCCAGGCTCTGAGCTGTCAGCACAGAGCCTGACGCGGGGCTTGAACTCACAGACTGTGAGATCATGACCTGAGCTGAAGTCGGATGCTTAACCGACTGAGCCACCCAGGCGCCCCTATTCTTGCTTTAAAAGGAGTATATACGAGGGATAGTTGGAAGATTGGGGAAGAAGCCCCCGTCTCTGTCTGAGAGTCAGGAGGAAGGTTCTGAGCGAAGTAGAAGTGGCCCAGTGAACAAGTGCGGTATTTTATGCAGGAGGAATAACACGGGTGAAGGCACATGAGAGAGACATATGTGTTGTATGTCAAGGAGTAGGCTGTAACTTCCAGACGTTCTACAACTCGGACCACTTCAAAACCATTGGACCAGCTCAAACTGGACCATCCTAATATCTTTCATAACTGCTCCTTCTCTTATTTCAGTGGTTCCTTCTGTTACTGCACATTAGAATCTCATAGGGAACCTCAAAAAGTATTGATGCCTGTGTTCCATGCCCACATGTTATGATTTAATTGATCTGGGGTGTGGCCTGAACTTAGGAATTGTTGAAAGACCCCAGGATAATTCTAATGTGCAGGCAGAGTTTGGAAGTTGCTGATGTAATGATTATACTGCCTTGTATTGTTACTTACCTTTTACTGTGAACAGAACTACTTTCCCAAAGTAGATTGCAAGTTCCTTATATACAAGGATCAAAAAATACAGTATTGGAGTGCCTACCATGGGCAGGCACTGTGCTATAAAATGAAAAGTCATGATCTTTCCCTTGAATTGCTAATAATACAGAAGGCAGGGTTTCAACAACTATAAAAGAAAAATAATGTTGCTTTAAGAGTAACATATACGAAGTTAATGAGACTCGTGGAAGAGAAGGCCCTCTGTCCACGTGGTTAAGATGGTGAAGGTTAGGGGAGTCTTTGTGTAAGAGGGAGGGTTCGAGACAATTTGCTATGAACAAGCAGTGCATGGGGGTTAGTACAAGATATGCGAGTGCAGTATGTTCTGGAAACTGAATTCCTGAATATTCCTGAGACAAACATATGAGGTAGGGAGTTGGACAAGAAATCAGCAACCATATATCACCCAGAGCCTTGTGTTTCATGAAGATAAGTTTACATTATCTAGTAGATCAAGAAGCATTGACTAATTTGGAGCAGAGGAATGAGATGTTAATATTACAAATTAGATGTTATACATACAAAAATAGATGTTAATTGACTATGTCATCTGTAAGGTTTCCTATCAACAGTAGGCTATTAGCAATTAAATTTGGGGAGAGTCAAAAGTTATATGTGGACTTTCTACTGCATGGGACCTTGCTACCCCAACCCTCTCACTGTTGAAACTATATTTATTTATACGCTGAGGAGAAGAACCAGCTGTTGGAAACACAAGAAAATGGGGCACCTGGGTGGCTCAGTAGGTTTAACCTCTGACTCTTGACTTTGGCTCAGGTCATGATCTCAGAGTTGGTGAGTTCAAGCCCCGTACTGAGATTTGCGCTCACAGCACTGAGCCTGCTTGGGATTCCTACTCCCCCCTCTCTGCTCCTCCCTAGCTTGCTGTCTATCTCTCTCAAAATAAATAAAACTAAACTTAGAAAAAAAAAACACAAGAAAATGAAGGAAAAATTGGTGCAGCGGGGTCTCGAGGAGGTGGGTTTTAGTGAACAGGTAATTGAATTAGTCGTTGAGTAGAGCAAAAATACTTTTTAAATAATGAAGAAAGTAGGGATGTAGAGGCAGATGAATTTGTTGGCTGGGGGGGCAAAGCACTGAGAAAGCGTAGTTGGTAGCAAGGTAAGAAAGAGGAGAGGTGAGGACATGGACTTAGGAGTGGAGAAGATTTGAAATCACTGCTGCAGTGGCTTTGAGAAGATACCGACTGGGGCTGTATAACACAGCACTGCAGAACACTCGGGGCTCAGCTGAGACCTCGGAGAATTGAAGGGATGGGCCCTGTCTGCAGAAGCTGGTTTTCTCCAGCCCCACTGAGCAGGTGGCTGCTGCAGAAAGGAGCTGGCTGACTGAATTCTCCCATGGTTGGAGTTTAGCCAGGGTGATGTAACAGAGGGACAGCAGAGACGGGGATGAAAGTTTCTGGCAAGAGAATGAAGTGCAGATGGGCCGGGCTGGGAAGGAAAGGAAGCTGAGAACAGAGGGGACTTACTGTCTGGAGAACTGGGAAGAGCGAAGGGAGTGCGCATAGGAAAAGGATGTAAGGCTTCTGGTCCCTCCTAGAGGAGAATCTGGAAGTGGACGGTTTTAGAGGCAGAACTGTCCTGAGTGAGGTTATAAAGACTCAAAAGAGTTTTCCACACAAAGTTTTCAACAACAGGGGCAGGGGGAGGGTGCACCACCTGCAGGTGAAATGACAGCAGCCTGGAGCGACAACAAATACTTGAGTAGCTCCTGGACTGTGTTAACGGAGACACGGGAGAAGCGAGAAGCGGCACTCTTTTCTCAAGAAGGCTGCAGGCTATGCACTTTTCTTAGATTTCAGTTAAAGCAAGGGCAGGAAGTCAGAGGAAGCGGAGGTGTTTGCGGACACAGCTGGTGTTCTAAAAAGCACAGAGTTTGGAAGAGAAGATAAACAATGATGGGGAAGGTGGACCAGCATAGAAATGAGAGAAAGGCACAGCACAGACTGGATGGGCTTGTGTTTGGGGCTGGGACTGAGTGTGACTATCAGTCAGGCTTCTTGGTGTCACCCTTTGCCCCTAGCACAGTGCTTCTGCGAATGTGTACACACCCTTTCACACCCTTTTCATGCTGGGCTCATTTTGATGCATCAGAACTTGAATTAAAAACAAAAACCAAAAAACCCGTTGACTATAGCAGGAATTTAGTGGTATTCTTGCGTTGGGGTGTATTCACCACAACCAGTGGCCCACAGTGTAGCCAGAGCAATCTTTTTATTTTAAATTATTTAATAATAAAGGATTCCTTTTATTTTAAATTATTTTAAATTCTATTTAAATTTTAAATTTAAGTCAGAAGGCGTTTGGCACCTACTGCGTTGAGGCAGTGGAAACAAATAGGAATTTGCCGCAGAGGCTCCTCATCTCAAGATACTTGTCTGATCTAATGTATTTGTGGGATCATGCTCACCGTACATTTGGATACCTATATAGGTTTAAGATGAAATACCACTGGTGCTTATTCTGATAAAAAAATAAGATGTATTTACCAAGAAAACTCACACAGTATGAAAGGTATATGGTAAAAAAAAAAAAAATCACCTTTGAGCCATCGTCCACAATGATCTTTGTCAAGAGTTTGCTGTTTATCCTTCCACACTTTAAAATGAAAACTGTTGTGGTTTTAACCATGCTAAGAGGCCACTGGAACCTTGAGAGCAGTATACATATGCATGTGTATGCTCACGTGTGCATGTGTGTCTAAAGGGTCAAAGTATGCATCCTGTTTATAATCTGCTTTTGAGACTCGTACTGTGGGTATCTGTCATGTAAACATATAATCATTCAGTGATTTATAGACCTATATTTGTGTTCATAATGGCTGTCCAGTGTTCTGTTTCATAGAAGTCCAATTTCTTTACTAGTGTATTGATATTTATTTAGGATATCTCAATTGGGGGCTATTATTAGAAATTTTGTGTTGTCATATTCCTGTATATGCTTTTGGAAAACTTGCATGTCTCCTCAGGAGAAACTCCTAGAAGGGCTGTTGGTGGATCAAGGCACGTGCACATTTTATACTGTGATGATCACGCAGTGGCTCCCACTGCCTTAGGCAAACCGCACATTCCTTACTGTGGTGTTCAGGGCCTCCACCTGTCTCTCTACCTCATTTCCCGCCATGTCCCGCTCTCGCCATTCTCTAGCTATATTTGAACCACTCAGTTCCAGTTTCTGGAATAAATCTTATATCTCATTTCTAGGGCTTTGCAGGTGTGTGTCCTCTATCATGAATAATTTGTTGAGACTCTCAAGGTCTCGGCTTGGACATCCCATCTGGAAGGTTTCCCTGGCTTGCTGTGGTTGTCTTCGCTATTCTCCCTGTCTCGTTCCCCTAGAACCCTGTACCTGTCAAGGCCATTTCATGTTATCCCAGTCTCAACATTGTTTATCCTCACTAAACTGTAATCTGCCTGAAAGCCAAAATAGGGTTTTTCTCAGTATTGGATTTCCTGCTCCTAAATAAGCTCCTAAATAGTGCACACAAATAAATATTTGTTGAATCAGTGAATGAATAGCAATGACAGAGTCCATCTCCTCATCTGACTTGTCCCTTCTCCCTGGTGGAAGGGACACAGGAGCTATTGTGTTAACATAGCCGCAGAGTTAAACTTACATCAAGTGTAAGATTTGTGTCATTCACCTGCACATCTCCCATGTCTGTGTACAGCATTTTCACTCTCCTTGCTTAGAGTTTTCACAGAGAGAAAAGTCTTCCTGAAAGTATGGAAGATATAAATATCTAAATCCTTGTAAAAATGACAACTGAGGTTAAGTACAGCAGAATCAAGTGAATTTATTTTTAAAACTTTTAAAAAAGATTTGCTTCCCTGTTTGATTTAAAGCTTATCAGTTGAAATAGATGCTTTTTTGATAGCTCATCAAGTTTCTTTCGGTTTTAAAATGCAACACCTTCTTCAAAGTAGCTTAAGATAAAAAGGGAGTTGGAATCCTTCCAAATAGGAAGGATTCTACGAGGTAGTGGAATCAGAGGGGAAAAATGACCACCCAGACTCCCAGGACAGGAGAACCTCAGGTGGGCTCTCATTGGCTCTTTCTGCATTGCTGTTCCATTCCTCTCTTCAGACCTGCTTTCTCGGGGTCAGTGTCAGTCACTAAGTCACATGTGCCAGTGAAGTGAGTTACAGTGGGGGTGGGGGTGGGGGTGGGGGGACCAGGTCACTTGGCGTCAAAATGGATGTTAGATGCTTCATCTTGGGGCAATGGAAGAAAAAGACAGTTCTCAGAGAAGAGTAAGTGGTTATTGGACTAGGAGGATAAATGAAAAATGATCTGCTACAGACTAACATGCTTTGAAATTAAATCTGAATCTTTTCTGTTTAAATAACATTATGCATGGTGCATAGTAAGTTGAAATTTCTGTTTCCATGGTCTTTTGGTCAGATTGGCCTTGAGGCTATAAAAATATACAATTATTGTGGTGCTCTGGAAAGAACATGTATCCTATCATGTTCCAAACAATACAGAGGAAATATGTTATCATGTAACAATTTTATAATAATTTTTAAAGAATACTTACCTATAAATATTTTATAAGTTCAGATTCAAAAACTAATAATTCTGTAATATTTTATTTACAGGTCATGCCTAGACTGCATTGGTAAAAATGCTATAGTTTTAGAAAGTCAGATATCTTTATTACCTCCTAAACTTCTGCAACAAGTGCTCAAAAAAATAACATTCTGGACTGCAGCTAATCACCGAGAAGAACAAAGAATCCAAAAAGAAGAAACTGAAAATAAGTATCAGTGGATCAGTAGCAATTAAGTTGTCATATACTCTCTATATTTAATATGTGTACACATTTTAATCAGACTGTATATTTACACCCCCCCCCCCAAATTGGAGGATTTAGAAGATAAAATTTGAAACAAAAATGCTATGTCCTGGTGATTATAGGCCATGGAATATATGGGAATAAGATGTTAATGGAAGATTATATTTTATATTTGTAAACTAATTTCCTAATTAGCTGCAGGAAGAAATATACTTTCTGAAAGTACGTACAATTGTAAGAGATTTTAACTCACTGTGCACTCTTTACTGAAAAGTTTATATGAGTTTGAGGAGAATGAGAAATTAGCCCAAGGACTTAAGAAATCCCCCAACATAATAATAGATAAAAATACTATACATCAACTTTCAGAAAGAATGGATTTTCTCAAGCCACTTAAACATTATCTAAAGTTTCTCATTAAGTAACCCAGTAATTTAAAAACTTCTCCTTCAATAACTGATGCAGCTGGGCAAAATGATAAAATAGGCAAGCGCCGATATGGATTAAATAGTGAACTCCTACCCTTTAGCCCTTACCTAGTAAAGTCTTATTGAGCTTCATTGTAACTTGTCCCCACCTTTATTTGAATAGCAGAATAAATGCCTTCAGTTGTCTTTCATTACCCCTAAGTTACTAGCTAATCCAACTTTATAAAGACCATGTTTTAAAGTGGCTAAAGTGGAGATTAACTTATCATACAGACTTTGAAATATGGGGAAACAGTAGATATATTAGCTTTTGAGACCCATCAAAATATATTTTTGCCCTGGAAGAATGCTTCTAAAGTAGTTTCTGCAAGTAATGAAATGGGATGGTAACTTAGTAATTTGCCTTTATAGAAACCCTGCTATTTGGCCCATGGGGAAATATGTTGTCTTCCTATTTATTTTCAGTATTACCTGCCTATACAGAAATAGCATCCTATATTTATATTCCTTTAGCCAGTACTTTTGCCATAATTAAGAAGTTACTCATCACAGTTATACGCTTTCATTGAATTACTAATAACAATGAATTATTAAGAAGCTCAGTATATAAAATTATTCTCCCTAACACCACCATTCAAGTTATCTCTAAAATTTAAAATACTAGAGAGAATATATTTCTATATTGAAATATATATGTAATTTATAATGATAATTATAGTAGTTTGTAGTATCTCATTAAATTTTAGATATATTTTATATATATGTACCATATTTTGGATGTGTAAAGGCTTCTATTTATGTATTGAAATACTTTGTGCTTACATTTTATTATACAAACTCTATATATATACTATTTTCCTAGTTTTGTTAGTGTAAACCAGTCATTAGAGTCGATTGTGCAAACAAGATTTCAGTATAAGTTTTCTTTTTCTTTTCTTTTTCTTTTTTTACTATTTTTAGGCTGAAAACAGATTTAGAAAAAGGATCTCACAGGCAATATACATCCTAGAAGTAATTATTACCATGAACTTCTGTTATCAGCATTTTTTAAGGGGAAAAATATGAAAACCTATTGGATAGGGATACATGACATTGAATTGAATGAACATCTTTTAAAGTGTAGATTATGGGAATTTAAATTCTAGATTAGGCAGACACCTCTCTAGCCTCTTAGAAAAACACTTCTGGTTTTAAATGGTTTACTTGGAATGTTAAAAGTTGGATTCGCCCCCTCGAAACACACTGGTGTTTAGGCTTCAAGAGAAATCTGTTGCCTGTAGCACACAAAACCTGTGCTGCTCTTTTTTGACTAAATATACTGTGCTGCTTCAATAGTAGGAGTGGCAGGAAATTCTGATCCTTACCTGCAGGTTCCACAAGTTGACTTCAACCAGGTTTTACTTCTCTTCTGTTAGGAGCTGTAGAAATTCTGGGAGCCTGCAAAGCTCGTTTCAAAACCTCAAAGCCAAGCATTATTAATCCTTCACTTCTCACTAGCTGATGGTTTCCTATCAACTCTTGTGCTGCTGACCTCCATGGTGTAGAGGAGCCAAAGACACTGACAGCCTCAGAACTTTCTCTCGGAACTCCCCTTGTGGGCTCTCTGTTCGGAAAACAATTCTACAGGGGTTGATAGTTTTTTTTCAGGTGGTTCACAAAATAGGTTTCCAATCTCGTCCTCAAGGAAAAAGGATTTCTGGCCATCTTTATTTTGTCTTTCAGGATATTTTTCCAGTTGTCAGGAAGGATTCTTTTGAGTATTAATCATCTTTAGTGTGATACAGTAAATAGCCCATCTAAGTTAGTGTACATTTTTTTTCCCAAATAGTGTCTTTGCACACATACCCTTAAAAAACGATTAGCCTTTGGATAAAAGCTTAAAAGTATTCTTTATAACTTTTTACTTTCAGTCCAGGATGAAGTGGTGCTTTCACTAATACCTTATTTATATTGTATGTGTATGTGAGAGAGAAATAATATAAACTCACGAATTTTTGGGGTAGTACGTACTGTCTGACAAAAAAAAATTGACTTCAGAAAATTTCAAAAGAAAAGAAGCAATTTTAAGAAACATAATGCTCCCTGTCCACCTTGTGTATGTGTGTGCGCACACATGCATATGCGCACACCTGTTTTTTCATTGTATTAATGTGATTCTACTGGAATTTCTGGTTTGATGAGGTTACCATACAGTCCAGCATCTGGGTACAGCAAGATCATTCTTTATCACCCTGTTACAGACTGAATGTGTTTCCCCCAAATTCATATATTGAAACCCTGCTCCTCAATCAATGTAGTAGTATTTGGAGGTGGAGTCTTTGGAGGTAATTAGGTTTAGATGAGGTCATGAGGGTGATGACCCCATGATGGGATTGTTGTCCTTATAAAGGGCAGAAATCAGAGCTCACTCTTCTCCTGCCATGTCAGGATGCAAGCCCATGAAAAGGGCTCCCACCTAGGGTCGAATCTGCCAGCACCTTGATCTTGGACTTCCCAGCCTCTAGAACTGTGAGAAATAAATGTCTGTTGTTCACACCATCTGGTCTGTGGTATTTTGTTGTATCAGCCAAGCTAAGATGCACCTGCGGTCCAAAACTTACATTAGGGTTCATTCACTCTTGGTGGTATACATCCTACAGGTTTAGACAGAAGTATAACAACATGTATCTACCTTTATAGTAGCATATAAAATAGTTTCACTGCCCTAAAAATCCTCTGTGCTCTGCCCATTCATTTCTCCCTCCCCACTAACCCCTGCAACCACTGATCTTTTTGTTTTCTCCATAGTTTTGCCTTTTCCATATGTTATATAGTTAGAAACCCATAGTATGTAGCCTTTTCAGGTTGGTGTATTTCCGTAGTAACAAGCATTTAAATGTCCTCTGTATGCTTTCATGTTTGAAAAGATTGCTCATGTCTTTGCACCACTGAATAATAATATTCCATTGTTTGGATTGAACCAGAGAAATTTTTTAGGATCTTCTGCATAGACAATCATGTCATCTATGATCAAAGTTTTGTTTCTTCCCGGGAACCCTCTTGCACTGTTGGTGGGAATGCAAATTGGTGCAGCCGCTCTGGAAAGCAGTGTGGAGGTTCCTCAGAAAATTAAAAATAGACCTACCCTATGACCCAGCAATAGCACTGCTAGGAATTTATCCAAGGGATACAGGAGCACTGATGCATAGGGCCACTTGTACCCCAATGTTCATAGCAGCACTCTCAACAATAGCCAAATTATGGAAAGAGCCTAAATGTCCATCAACTGATGAATGGATAAAGAAATTGTGGTTTATATACACAATGGAATATTACGTGGCAATGAGAAAAAATGAAATATGGCCTTTTGTAGCAACGTGGATGGAACTGGAGAGTGTGATGCTAAGTGAAATAAGCCATACAGAGAAAGACAGATACCATATGGTTTCACTCTTATGTGGATCCTGAGAAACTTAACAGGAACCCATGGGGGAGGGGAAGGGGGAAAAAAAAAAAAGAGGTTAGAATGGGAGAGAGCCAAAGCATAAGAGACTTAAAAACTGAGAACAAACTGAGGGTTGATGGGGGGTGGGAGGGAGGAGAGGGTGGGTGATGGGTATTGAGGAGGGCATCTTTTGGGATGAGCACTGGGTGTTGTATGGAAACCAATTTGTCAATAAATTTCAGAAAAAAAAAAAAGTTTTGTTTCTTCCTTCTTAACATTTTATTTCCTTTCCTTACTGCATTGGTGATGACTTCCAGTACGATGTTGAAAAGTAGTTGTGAGAGGGGACATCCCTGCCTCATTCTTGATCTTAGTGGGAAAGCTTTGAGTTTCTCATAGCACTAAGTATGATGTGAACTGTAGGTTTTTGTAGATGTTCTTTATTGAGTTGGAGTTTCTTAGTTTGCTGAGTTTTTATCCTGAATAGGTGTTAAATAATTTTTCTGCTTCTACTGATATGTTCATTTGGTTTTTCTTTAGCCTGTTGATGGTGGATTCCATTAGTTGATTTTTGAGTGTTGAACCAGCCTTGAATACTGGGGCTAAGTCTCACTTGGTCATGGTGTATCTCTCTTGGTCATGGTGTATAATACTTTATTTTTTTTTTTTTTTGGATTTGATTTACTAATATTTTGGTGAGGATTTTTGCATCTGTGTTCATGAACAATATTGGTCTGTCATTTTCTTTTCTTGTGATGTCTTTGTCTGGTTTTGGTATTAGGATAATGCTGGCCTCAGAATGAGTGAGGAAGTATTCTTTGCTCTATCTTATGAAAGAGATTATGGAATATTGATATTTCTTTAAATGTTTGTTAGAATTTACCAGTAAACCCATCTGAGCCTGTTGTTTTCTGTTTGGGTAGGTTATTTATTATTGATCCAACTTCTTTAAAATTTTTTAGAGAGACAGAAACAGCATGAGCAGGGAGGGCCAGGGAGAGAGAAAGAGACACAGAATCTGAAGCAGGCTCCAGGCTCTGAGCTGTCAGCACAGATACCTCCCGAACCCATGCAAGATCATGACCTGAGTCAAAGTCCGCCGCTTAACAGACTGAGCCACCCAGGCACCGCTGGTTTTATTTCTTTAATAGATATAGGCTTATTCAGAATGTCTGCTTTTTTCTTACGTGAGTTTTGGCAGATTGTGTCTTTCAAGGAATTGGTCCATTTCATCTGGGTTATCAAACATATGAGCAGAGTTGTTCATAAGATCTCTTTATTATTCCTTTAATGTTCATGGGATCTGTAGTGTTGTCCCCTGTTTCACTTCTGATATTTGTAACTTACATCTTCTCTGTTTTTTTCCTTACAGAGCCTGGCTTAGAGGCTTACTGATGTTATTGATCTTT
Source organism: Prionailurus bengalensis (assembly GCF_016509475.1). NCBI lineage: Eukaryota > Metazoa > Chordata > Mammalia > Carnivora > Felidae > Prionailurus > Prionailurus bengalensis. The sequence goes on from NC_057355.1 coordinate 98,284,429, forward strand.
TCAAAGAACCAGCTTTTAGTTTTCTCTATTTCTTGTTTTCAATTTCATTGATACAGCTTTAAATTTTTTTTTCTTCCATTTGGGTTTAACTTGCTCTTCTTTTTCTGGTTTCCTAAGATGAAAACTAGGAGGGTTGATGTTACCTCTTTATTCTTGTCAAATATTGTATACGCATTCAATGCTATAAGTGTCCCCCCTAAGCACTGCTTTCACCCACCCCAGAAATTCTGATAAATTGTAAACATAGTGGCAGTCACTAGGGAAGGAGTTTCAGGCTATGAAAATCTGAGTGAGGAAAGCCTGTGTTAATTGTTCAAAGTATCCCTTCCAAGCAGTGGTAGCAGCGTGAAGATGGGGAAGAGACAGGATAATAAAGCACACTCCTCTCACCAAACACATGCAAGTGGCACCATTACATTAGGGATTTAAGATGCATTCAGGTACAACCCTATTTTACAGGTGACTAAATTTAGATTGCAGTAATTCTTTTCTTGACCTAATTGAAATGTATCAAAATGTAACAAAGCAGTATCTGTGTGTGTGAACAGAATTTGCCATCCTCCCTTAAGGACTGGGCGATGATGGTTTCTGAACTACTTTTTGAGCACAATTTTCCAGACTGGGCTTGGAAAGTAAGATCTCTGCCGAAGCAGAAGAGCTCAGCGAGCAGAGGTGCCTGGAACCGCTGTGCGGGCACCGTCGGGGTGGCACGAAGTCGGGAGCCCCACGCGCACCCGCGGGGCACTGACTCTCTTTTGAAGCTGAGACCGCTAACTCACTGAGCAATGTCACAATGTCACTATCCCTTTTCAGACTGTGAACCCTTGGAGAACATTCCTCAATCACACAAGGAAGATTTGTCAGTAAAAAAAAAAAAAAAAAAAAAAATTGCCAGAAGGCGGCTACTATTCTTCCCATCTTTGTAGTGCCCGCAGCGAAAGGAGGCTCAGAGAGTGGTATGAGCTCAGTCAACACACCATCTCGGCGCCCAGGCCGGCCGCGGCGGGGGGGGGGGGGGGGGGGGGGGGGGGGGGGGGGGGGGGGGGGGGGGGGGGGGAGGGGGCGGCGGCGGCGGCGGCGGTGGCGGGAGGACCCGGCGCTGGGGGCGCTGAGCGCCCGCCGCGCTTCCGGAGCCCCGTAGGAGGCGTCAGCGGAACGGGCGGTTCTGGCCGCGGCGTAAACAAGGGCCGGCTGCGGCGGGCGGCGAGTGGCGAGCTGGAGGCGGGGCGGGCTGCCTGGATTCTAGTCCCGGCCCCAAGCGGACCCCCTTTCCGCCCTGCTCCCGGCGGGGCCCCGCCGCCGCCGCCGCCGCGCCCCCGCGCCCCCGCCCCGCGCCCCCGCAGCGCAGCCCAGGCAGCGGAGGGGCTGTCCTCCCCGAGGAGGGCTGAGAGGGCGCGGGCGGCCAGCGGGCGGCCTTAACCCCGTCCCTATCGCCGCCCCTTTCTGCTCGCCTGTCGCCGCCGTGCATTTCTGCCTTTTCTTTTGTCTCTTTCCCCCGCGCGGGTGTGGGGATTGTTGGTGAACAAACGTGCAGCCTCAAGATGGCTGATGGCAACGAGGATCTGCGAGCGGACGACTTGCCAGGGCCAGCCTACGAGAGCTATGAGTCCATGGAGCTCGCCTGCCCCGCCGAGCGCAGCGGCCACGTAGCCGTCGGCGACGGGCGCCACATGTTCGTCTGGGGCGGCTACAAGGTCAGTGGGCGGCCGGCCGCGGCGGGCGTCGCTCGGCTGGACCCCGAGTCCGGGTCGGCAGGGGTGGGGGGGGCAGAGCGGCCGCCCGGACCCCCCTCCCCGCGTCGCGACTGTGCCCATCGGTGCATTTTCTTGCGAGCGGGCTTCTCCTCACCGGTCCGCTAATCCGCGCGGACGCTCCTGGGCTGCTGTCACTCCAGCCCTCTGCTTACGGGGCCCGCGGCGGCCCTGGGCGCTGTGGACGTTGGAGCGTTGTTTGGGGGAGGGCACGTTGGGCGGCGCACGACTACGATACGTGTTATGTTTTAAAAGGTGGGGCGCGGGTGGGAGGTAAGAGAGGTGACGTTGTGTGATGTCACTCTTACCGTTTGTCGGCCCGCTTAGAGCACTTCATTCTCTGCAGCTGGGGTCCTTTGGCCCACGGATACCGTTGCTCGCTTGGGCAGTAATCGGGGTGTAGGAAAACTCTCTAGAATTCCCGAAGGCCGCAGGGATGGCCTTATTCAACCTTCCCGCCTGTTCGGGAGGCCTAGCTACACCTGTGCAGATGGCCATCCCCCTGCTGTTTGAACATTCCAGGGCTGTTATGCTTTCAGCTGATAAAGAGTTGACAATTTTCAGAGGAAACCCCTATTAAGAAAACTAATGGAGAAGGCGCCAGCAGCAACCAAAAAATCAATAGCAACAATTGTAACTACCAAGTTCAGCTCTCTGACCCCTGCTCATAAACAATGTTTAGAGCCAGTTGCATTTCTTGTTACCACTGGCTTCTTGTTACCAGGTGTCTCCTGTTTAAACTTTGTTCTCTAGTTCTCCTGCCCTTTTGCTATTAGAGCTTCTCAGTAACGATCCATATCCTAGCACTGGCTCATTTCATTCGCTGGGGTTGCTCTGAGACATTCCTACCAAAAGTTAACTCTTTTTAGTCCCTTTTGGTCTTAACATTGATCTCCCTGCCCCCATTTGCTTGAGATCTGGTCCACTACACCTGTGTGCTTGATGACTGACTTTATGACTCTGGTAATAGGTTTTAGCTTCTTGCACGTTGACCTGGTCATAACTGAACACTTTTGAGATGACTGTCAAAAAAGACAGATGGAATAAACCACTATAGCTGTCCTGACTAATTTAGTTTAACCACAAAAGCATTTTTTTAAAAATTTTATTTTGCCAGTCCTAATTAATCTGTAATGCTTTCCTCAGCTGCCAGTGAATAGCTGGTTAGAGGACGGTACTTGGTAGGAGGAAGAGGCAGTTATGTAGTGACCCTTATTAAAATGTCAATCCATTGGAGAAAAGTTAACCTGTTAGTCAATCACACTGTGGTCTAAACTACATATTCATAATTCTGTTTGTAAATATCAGCAGCATTGAAGGAACAGGACTTTTCTTTGGGGAGTGGGGAGAGCGAGGGTTGTCAGGAAGGACGATTTTTTTTTTTTTAATGTTTGTTTTTGAGAGAGATCAAGGTAAGTGCAGAGAAGGGGGGCGGGGGCAGAGGACCCGAAGTGGTCTGTGAAGGATCTGTGCTGACAGCAGAGAGCCGGATGTGGTACTTGAACCCATGAACTGTGAGATCATGACCTGAGCCGAAGTTGGATGCTTAACAGACTGAGCCACCCAGGCACCTCAGGAACGAAGGTTTCTGATGGTGAGTGTTTGAGGGCCCAGAAGTCTCGGATTTAGGCAGGATGACCAGTGATGACCAGTGAAGTGGAGTGGTTCCAAAACCGGCTGTCCTCAGTATTTTGGCTAGAACTCTGAAAAGCCCTTGGATATTGTTTTTGAGGGCAATAAACCTTAGCTTCCCACACAGTAGTCCCTTTCCCTCTTCAGACCAGGTTGAGCTATTCCGGGTGAGCCTGCTCTCATGCTTCCAGCCTTAAGTGGTGGAATAGAAAGAGAAATGTCTACAAGGCCACGTGCACTAATTCTGTATGGTACTCAAGCTTATTAGACTCTGACACCCATTCTCCATGAACTGCTATTGTTCACGGTATGTTGACATTGTTCAAAAAGTGGGGAGGTTCAAAGGCTAGGAAGGTCAGGCAGTGATTAAAGTTGCCAATTCAGGGAAAGGAGGGTAGAATGCTGATTCCACAGTTACTTGCCAAGTAATCTTGGGCAAATTACTTACCTCTCTAAAAAACCTGTTTTCTTGTAATCTCAACTACTTTTTAGGGTTGTTATGAAGATTAAAGAAAGTAATCCATTGGGGCACCTGGGTGGTTCAGTCTGTTAAGCGTCCGACTTCAGCTCAGGTCATGATCTCACGGTCCTTGAGTTCGAGCCCCGCATCAGCCTCTGTGCTGACAGTTTGGAGCCTGGAGCCTGCTTCGGATTGTGTCTCCCTCTCCCTCTGCCCCACTTGTGCTCTGGCTCTCTCTCTTAAAAATGAACATTAAAAAAAAAAATTTTTTTTTTTTTTTTAAAGAAAGTAATCCGTTGATAGTGTTCATATAGTTCTGGCATATGGTAAACTCATTCTGTTAAGAATTACTATCTGAAGGGAAATGGAGCAGAACAACGAACAGAAAATTTTGCACATTGACTGAATAATTGCACACTGGCAATTCTGCCATCTGTTTCTTGGTAGAGAATGGATGGATGAGAGTAAAAAATGGCCAGAAAATGACACGTGTTAGTGTGAGTCAGGCACTCACACGGTAGAGCAGTCTTTAGTGTGCAAACCATGGCATACTGACCTCTCCTGAAGTCATGCAGCTGAAACCTGGTGAATGGTCTGTTCAGCATAAAGTGACACTAGAGATTTCCTAGAGATGTTGTAACTTCCTGCATCATTGCACCTGCTGCATCAAAAACATGAATTAAGGGTTATCTATATTAAGCATTACTTTGAGTATGTGGCCTGGAGCAAGGAAGATTGTCCATTTGATAGTATTGTTAAGACCCATTTAACATCTCATAACTCTTATTACTATCTCAAACAAGGTAGATATGAAAAAATATACAGTAGTGCTTCTTTAGAATACCAATTATTTTTTATATTTGCTATTTTTTTTTTTTTTTATTCTTCTTAGAGTAATCAAGTCAGAGGATTGTATGACTTTTATCTGCCTAGAGAAGAACTATGGATCTACAACATGGAGACTGGAAGATGGTAACTGTGGATATTATGAGGGGGACTAAAAAATTCAAGTAAGGTTGCAAATAAAAACTCTGTGAAGCCCATTCTAACAAAACTATTTTATTTGAAGACGCAGAGTTATCTCTATGTTCTAAAACCAACCTTGTACTAGTTTGGTTCAGCTGCTAAGCTTAGATACATTAGCAACTCTTCAGTAATTAGTTGGTGATTTTATTTTTTAAGTTTATTTGTTTTGAGAGAGAGAGAGAGAGAGAATCTCAAGCAGGCTCTGTGCTGACACAGGCCTGGAACCTACGAACCATGGGATCATAACCTGAGCCGAAATCAAGAGTCAAGATACTTAACCGACTGAGTCACCCAGGCACCCCTACTTGGTGCTTTTATGACCTTCGAAGAAACTTGTATTCAGAGCTCTAAGTAGTATCATTGTAATACTAAAATAAAGAGGTAGATAGAGGCTTCCAATCCTGGAATGAAAATATTATAAAAGTTCCATATGATGTTTTTTCAAGATGTTAGGTCTTCTGTTACGTGGAAAATGAGAAAATTTCTAGATTGTATCTGCTAGAAATAAAGGTGGTGTTTTATTTTAATGAGCTCTGCCATTAAAGTTTCTATACAAATCTCTTTAAAATAGTGTTTTGTTTAAAAAAAGAAGTTAAATTTGCCTTCCACACAACTGGGGGATATTCTGAAAAGGCTCTTTTGCCAGTCTTGTGACAGTGGTCCTCAAAGAGGCTCTTGGCAGAATCTTAAGAGTTCAACTAAAAATGGGGCGCCTGGATGACCCTGTCGGTTAAGCATCCCACTTCGGCTCAGGTCACCATCTCATGTTTGCGAGCTTGAGTCCCACTTTGGGCTCTGTGCTGACAGCTCGGAGCCTGAAGCCTGCTTCAGATTCTGTGTCTCCAGTCTCTCTGCCCCTCCTCCACTTGCCCTCTGTCTCTCAAAAATAAATAAATGTTGAAAAAATTTTCTTAAAAAGTTCAACTAAAACTAAGTCAGGATTATTTCTGTACATAGCAAATCAGTGTTGATCTGAGCTGTTGGCTCATCTGTGTTTTTTTTTTTTTTTTTCAAGAGAGAAATTGATAATGGTATTCCTTTAATAGGGGAATTCTACGAATTTTTAAAAAATTGAGCCCCATAACGAATTTGTAAAACTAAGCCTGCCAAAGTTAAAGCTTAGCATAAAGTGATACAGTGAGCAGAAGGCCTTAACAGTCCTATTAATACTGTGAATCTTAGGCCTTTTTGATTCAGATTCATTTTTAGATTCAGAAGGATTTAAAGCATGCAAAGCACTCCCAGGAGTGCCTGGCCTAGAGAAAGTATTACCCACGTGCCTGCAGTAGTACATTAGGTTTGAATCAGATTCATTTGAATGGCTAAAAGGTGACTAAATAAAACACACTGTGGAATTAACCGGTCAGGAGTGGGATGTTTTCCTTTTAGGTACCTGGGTGACTCAAAACCAAAAACAAAATAGCCACTTATGGTTATATCAATAAAGAGCAGGTTAGTTTGAGAAACATAAAATGGTGTGCTCCTGGGCTTCCAGAGCTTCTCACCGTCCCTGTGTGTGGGGTCAGCTGGCGCAGCCTGTGGAATGGGTGAACAAAGAGGAAGGAACTCATTCTTTGAATTAATTTTAGATGTAGACGAGACTCCCAGACGCTATCTAGCCGGCCAGCCCATTTTATTTTTTCCCTTTATCGTGGGGATAGAAGAAAAACAAGTAACTTTTGCATTTCTTCTCTTTTGGGAAACATTTACATTCAGTCTTTTTGCCCTCAGGAAAAAAATTAACACAGAAGGGGATGTTCCTCCTTCTATGTCAGGAAGCTGTGCGGTGTGTGTGGACAGGGTGCTCTACTTGTTTGGAGGACACCATTCAAGAGGCAATACGAATAAGGTGAGTGTTTCTAAGGATTGTGGTTTAAGAGCTCAACTAAACATGGGGTGCCTGGGTGGCCCTGTTGGTTTTTACTCTTTTTCAGACAATCTCCGATTTCTAAGGTTAGCCCATACTTATTCCTGTCCCGGTTAAAACATGCATGTCCTTGATAACGGTATGAATGTGCATTTTAGTATTTTGTCTACCAGTCCGTATTTCTCTATGCCTTTTGTAAAGTCAACTTTGATAACTTGTTTGCAGTAATTTCCTGAGTGGGTTTTCTTTGTGCTCTTTGCAGCTGTGGTTCTCTTAGAACCCTGGGGTGTTAGATAAATATTAGCAAACCAAATGAAAACAAGATGCAATGATGAGGAGCAGGGTAAAATGAACAGACCACCACTCGGCTGTGAAGATAAATTAATACAGAATTTTATACACTAAAATTCCCGTAATATGGTACCATAAGGTACTGTTGTTCAGACTTTGTGTTTTTTCCAAATAGGAAAAAGATTAACAGTTGTTTTCTCAGGCCAGCAAGACACAAATATCAATGAGAAAGATGCATATGATTTAGGGAGTCTCTTAATAAATTTATTTAGCAACGTAGCACCTTATATACTGAGCACTTGGTTAGACATTGGAGACACAGAGACGAATGATACAGTTCCCATCTCTAGGTGCTCATATCCTAGAGGGGATACACATAATAAGTAGATGGTTCCAGTAGCATATGATAAGAAGATACATAGAGCCTGGCTCATAAAATAGCTCAGTAAATATTGTTAAATCTGAAAAAGAATCCTTGACATTGTGTTTGGCAGGATGGAGGAAGAGAGTAAGTAAAGTCTTTAACCAAGAGGGTTGAATAGAATCATAACTGGGAGAGGTAGCCAAGATGCAAGTATCAGGAGGCAGAAATATAAGCAAATGTTTTGTTCACGGAAATGCTAAGTGGTTTGGTGTGACTGGAGCATATGGCTGACAAAGTTTCAGACTATTCCTAGCAGCTCTAGGGATTTCTTTGAGATCCCTTGGGACCCCTGTGGGAGGAGCATCATGGTGTTAGGCAGGCTTCAGATCACCCCCCTACCCCTCCATCTTAACAGTTGTAGCTCTACTTCAGTTAGGCTTTTGCTTAAGATTTTGTGTGAAGTAAGGGTTCTGTGCCTAAAAGATTTTGTGAGGCACTGCTACAGGCTGTAGTGGAGGTGTGTGTGTTTTAGGGCAAGGAAGAGAAAAAGAACCTTAACACCACATGAAGCAGCTTGGGGAAAAAAAGAAGCCGTGGCTTTAGGGGTAGACAGAAATGGCTAGAGTTGAGTATTTTTAAGTCTGATCAAAAGGAAGCTTAGGAGTCTTAGAAGTAAAAAGATATACATATAATGGCCAGGTCTCTTCAAGTATCTGGATGTGAAACCATGGAAAGACAGACCAGTACTTAATCTTTTAAAATTTATCCTTTGCTCCCAGAGTTAAGTAGGCGCTTAAGACATGTTTGTTAAATTGAATTTGAAGGTGAAATTGCTAAGTTGAATTCTTCTGGTGATACCGTCTTCAAACCCATAAATTGGATTAGCATAACTCAAAGTGCCTATGTAAGGCACAATATACTTCTGTTCCTTCATCAAAAAAATGAGGCTGTTAAACTGAGAACAAACTGAGGGCTGATGGGGGGTGGGAGGAAGGGGAGGGTGGGTGATGGGTATTGAGGAGGGCACCTGTTGGGACGAGCACTGGGTGTTGTATGGAAACCAATTTGACAATAAATTTCATATATTTTTAAAAAATGTGGCTATTAGGATAAAAAAATGAGCTCAACAGGGTGCTTAGCAACTTAGGTAATCTATATTCTGGTATAAGTTCCTTATGTATATTTGGACCAGTAACAATCTGTAGTCACAATTGTAGAAGTACTGAATTAGATGACATTCCTATAGTCATAAATCACAACAAAACTAAATGCCAAGGTTGAGTTTCTTTTGCATAACCAAATCTAACTGAAATCATTGCTTCTGACAGTTCTACATGCTGGATTCAAGGTCTACAGACAGAGTACTACAGTGGGAAAGAATTGATTGCCAAGGAATTCCTCCATCATCAAAGGATAAACTTGGTGTCTGGGTATATAAAAACAAGTGAGTTAGCAGCCCCGTAGGTTTGGGTTTTTATGTGCAAAGTGGTTTGCCATTCAAGTATCCATAGCCCATAAACACTGTAACCCTAGAACATAACTTCTAGGGCCCATATGAGGATTATGTGAATTAATACATCAAAGCACTTAACACCTAAGACATAATTAGGCACAGTAGGCATTATTCTATGAATAAGAATTTTCATATACTCAAGCATGCCTTCTCAGTTCCTAGCATGACAAAAGAAAAACTTCTTGTAACTTCCTAACCTGTGGATGTTAGAATTTTTAGTGTCTTGGTTTTTTATCAAACAGGTTAATATTTTTTGGAGGTTACGGATATTTACCTGAAGATAAAGTATTGGGAACTTTTGAATTTGATGAAACATCTTTTTGGGTAAGTGAAGTTTCATATTTGTATATGGTCTACTTAGTATGTTGAAATAATACATCTTATGTCTGCTAGTCTTGTTCATTTTGCCTTGTTCATAAACCAGACAAGGATATGTAATTTTACAAATATTATTTGAAAAATAACTCAGATTCTTACTCATTTTCTGTAGAATTCAAGTCACCCAAGAGGATGGAATGATCATGTACATATTTTAGACACTGAAACATTTATCTGGAGTCAGCCTATAACTACTGTGAGTTACTGAAGAATAATGAATTATTAAAGTAAGGCTACCTAGAGGAGAAAGGGAATTGGGAGGTGGTGTAAAATTGACAGTTCATTCTTGTTTTTCTGGAGAAAATCCATTGCTTTCATTATTCTCCACGAAGTCCATACCTCAGAAAAGTTTAATGAATGTGTGGACTGACCTGGCATCTACTATCTAATACATGTTAAGGGGTATTGCTTATAACTAAATAAATGACCTGGCAGTAGACTGTTAATTAGATTTCTTTTTCCTCTGACGGTGTCTTATAATGTGCTACCTTTTTATTAAAAAAAAAAAAAAAAAAATAAGCATTCCATTAACTAGTGCATTCAGTAATATATCTCCAAAATCTAAAATTACAGCTCCCAGGGTTAGTACTGCTGTTGACTAGACATCTGCACTTGAGCTTAAAAGCTCAAGTGTCTTGCATACCCTCATCCCACCTCCAGAGAAGACTGGTGTTTATTTTAAAAAATTGCTTTTGTGACTTTTATAGGGTAAAGCACCTTCACCTCGTGCTGCCCATGCCTGTGCAACTGTTGGAAACAAAGGCTTTGTGTTTGGAGGCAGATATCGAGTAAGTTTGTGAACAGTTTCAATGATTTGCTTATGAGTCATTCAAAATGATAATTACTTAATTATCCTTTTTCAGGATGCTAGAATGAATGATCTTCACTGTCTTAATCTGGATACGTGGGAGTGGAATGAATTGTATGTATCACTTTAGATAATTTCTAAAATTTTTTAATATTTTTATTCTGTTAGCATAGAAATTTAAGCAGGTAAATAACTGAATTTAAATAAACATGATGTCTAGATCCTTAAATAAGGAATTTTATTTTTTGATTTCCTGTTCCACAACATGTGCTCAATGTTTGTTGAAAAGGTCTAAAGTTCACTCTGCCTTCTAAAAACATAGTTAATACCAAGCATGCAGCTATTAATACCAAGAAGCTTTTGGGGCACCTGGGTGGCTCAGTCGGTTAAGCGTGTGACTTCAGCTCAGGTCATGATCTCATGGTTCATGGGTTCAAGTCCCGTGTCAGGCTTTATGTTGACGGCTTGGAGCCTGGAGCCTGCTTCCTGGATTCTGTGTTTCCCTCGCTCTCTGCCCCTCCCCGACTTGTTCTCTCTCTCTCTCTCTCTCTCTCTCTCAGAAATAAATAAAACATTTAAAAAAATTAAAAAAAAAATACCAAGAAGCTTTTTAAATTTAAAGTCTCTTCTGTCAAATATTCTGTATAAATTTTCACAGAAAATTTAAATATTTTTCCATATTAAACAGTAGCTACTTTTAAACACAGATATTGTAACTTAGCTATTATTTTCAGAATTCCACAAGGCATATGCCCAGTTGGCCGATCTTGGCATTCACTAACACCAGTTTCTTCAGATCATCTCTTTCTCTTTGGAGGATTTACCACTGATAAACAGCCACTAAGTAAGTCCTTTAAAAATATAAGAAATCATTATCATTCATATGTAATATATAAATAGAAGAAAATAATTCAGTCTATTTTAGATGTATCAGAAGGCTATAGGGTTGGTTGGAGGTTTGCTATTATTTTTGATCCTATAATATATAATTGTTTTGTACTATAACATCCATCTATTCTGTCCAGTGCAGCCCTTAAAAGCTCCACCTAAGGGTTGTGACATGCAAAGGGCTTACTTGATTAACTGCACGGAAAAACCAGGATATTTACTTTCTCTTTCTACTTACAGTTTATTACCTTTCTTGCTAAAGCTGTGCCCTTTAAACATGAATGTCTCATTGACAAAATAACGTATTTCATGGCTCTTCTTTCTTCGCTTCAATCAGGTGATGCTTGGACTTACTGCATCAGTAAAAATGAATGGATACAGTTTAATCATCCCTATACTGAAAAGCCAAGGTATGAAGTATTTAAAAAGTAATTCTTGTATATCTTTATGGACTTCAATTCAGTACAAGACTGGGGACACCTGGCTGCCAGTCAGTAGAGCATGTGACTCTTAATCTCAAACAACCCTGAGTCCCACGCTGGGTATAGGGATTACTTAAAACCTTAAAAAAGATGTACAAGACTGGTAATGATTGAGGAAATTGTGGCTGCATTACATCCACTATTCTTATGATAAACACCCTAGCATTCACTAAGGTTTAACATCCTACCTTTTTTTTTTTTTTTTAATGTTTGAGAGAGAGAGAGTGCACACGTGTGAGCATGAGTGGGGTAGGGACAGAGAATTCCAAGCAGGCTCTGTGCTGGCAGTGTGCAGATGCAGGACCCAGTCTCAGGAACCGTGAGATTGTGACCTGAGCCCATATCAACAGTCAGATGCTTAACAGACTGAGCCACCCATGCGCCCCTAACATCAAACCTTTTGAAAGAAAAGAAAACCAATGCTATCCTTGTATTAAATGCTTTCTTTTCTGTCATGGTGCATGAAAAACAGGGCTGGATGTTGACTTCTGCTGTTTTTATCATAAAATTGATGTAGTTAAAATTTATAATCAAGGTCTTTACTCCAGTGAATTGAACTGCTTCTAGGTTTGTCACTTAAAAAAAAAAACTGGAGAGAATTTCAAAACCTTGAAGAATGTATATGGGGGGGAAATCCAGAACTTTCTATTAGATTGGTAGGAGCACTGTATAACAAATACTAAATCAAATCACCCAAAAAGAAGAGTTATTTTTGTTAATCTCAAGAAGAATTCTTACAAAAACTGCCAAAGCAAATGATATAGTCACAACTGGTACTCAAAGCATATTTAGGTAGGTCAGCCTGCATTTCCCCACAAGTCTCTAATTTAAGTACACTTATGCCATAAAGGCTTCATCTGGCAGAAAAATTCTTCCACATAATTACCAGGCCTGAGACTTTGAGTAGGTCAGGCAGATTCACAGCATCCTTCAGGTTTTTTCTTTAATGTCAACTGACCCTGCCTATGAAAAGAAGAAGATTGAGAGGGCATGTAGCACACATCTCCCATAAGATTTTTATTGCTAACAAAGACCTAGAGAACAGATCATTCAGTTCAAACCCGTCATTGCATAAGTTAGGACTGGACCAGATATGGTAACATCCAGATAAAACAGACATTAATAGATTTTTCTAGCTTTTGCTACTTAAGATAATTGCTGCTCAACATTAGGTTTTGGTCTCTACTGAAGATCTCTAGTCTTTATTTCATCATTGTGTTCGTAGTGTAAATTGTCAACTTGGTGTCTGGGTAACTTAAAACTCTTGTTTTAAATTAGATTATGGCACACAGCTTGTGCCAGTGACGAAGGAGAAGTCATTGTTTTTGGTGGATGTGCCAATAACCTCCTTGTCCATCACAGAGCTGTAAGTGTATTAAGTATACTACCCTGTATTAAAGGACACTTCATCATATTTCTGAAACTTGTGGAGTACTTACTTTTTAATATGTTCTTCATTTTCTATTTTTCAGGCACACAGTAATGAAATACTTATATTTTCAGTTCAACCAAAATCTCTTGTAAGGTAAGTAACTTTTTACTTGGTACACAGATTATTTTAAATTCGTGCTCTTGAAAAACCAGGCTTACAGATAATTTAAAGGCAATGACAAGTTTCCATTGATAAAACTAGTTCTTTAAACAAAGTGGGCTTTTGTTTTTTTGGTAGTTCTTCAAACAGTAAATTTATTTTTCTCTTGTCCACTTTCAGGCTAAGCTTAGAAGCAGTCATTTGCTTTAAAGAAATGTTAGCCAACTCGTGGAACTGCCTTCCAAAACACTTACTTCACAGTGTTAATCAGAGGTTTGGTAGTAACAACACTTCTGGATCTTAAGGCTTCATAGATAATGCCTCTGATCACCTTGCATGGACAGCAATTCTGTAAACATCAGAGAGTGGCATCGTTTGTATAATTATATGCATTGTTGTAGTTTGCAGCTTTTTGGTTTTAATGTGCATGTGAATGGCCTAGAGAACCTATTTTTGTGTCTAAAGTTTACAATAAATGTATTTAACACCAGTAACTGTCTTCTATTAAAGCAAAAGAAAATGATACTTGGCTTTTTACCCCAAGGAATGGTTATTATAGTTCCTTTTTGGTAACTTCAGGATATATAGCTATAGAAACATACTAATTATTCTTATCACTATCAAAATGGTGATGTTATTTTTTTAAATTTATATATATATATATATATTTAAATAGCAAGAGTAGTCTGTTGTATTTACAACACTGGCTATATGTATAATTACAAAGTTTTTTTTTTTACATTAATTTCAAATGGAAAAACATTATCAACAGGACTAAGCTGGTAAAAGAAATTCTGGAAGGACCAACAGCTATTTAGTGCTTTGACCTTAATGCTTTGGTATAGGGGCTGGGGCAAATGGTCATATTGACTGTAGGTAGCCATCGTCTCATCATTTAAAAAGTGACAGCTTTTTAGCTCATAAAAGAATGGAAATGACGTAGGACTTTATTCTCCATTTGTTAGGAGACAGAAGAAGAAAGCTGTGTTAGGAGTCTTTAGTGGTAAGCCTAAAAGTGCACTTATGATATCCTAGGTTAAGATACTCTGTAACATGCTGATAATTACTAGAGGTAGAAAATAAAATGGTACAAAACTGAATGAGATTACAAGGAAGAAGTGAGGATGAAAAGTGAAGTTGTATAAATGAATGGAAATAATACCATTTTTTCTAGGTGTTATTTCTTAGGCTGAATTATGTCTATTTTAAATCTGGTCTAATATATTTTTTGACAAGTACAGGTAACGGCAGAAGGCTTCCAAGACTTAATCCTAAATGTTTAACTGCCCCCAAGCCCCACCACCGCACCAGAACACGAAAAACCACCTGTGATTGGCCTGTAACAGAGCTCTGACACTGTACACGACCAAGTCAATGTCCGAGCAACTGAGCCACTTCACTCCAGTTTCTGTACAACATGAAATGAAAACTTAGTATTAACCTCCCAAATTTTAAGAAAACGTAGGAGAATAACTACAGATGTATACAATTAGCATTTAACTGTCCACAAATATTTTAGGAAATCCTATCCGCGTTTTCTCTCTATAAAACTGGAAAAAAAACAGTAAGTCCTTTTGGCGAATATAGCAAGGCAATGTTTAGTTCATTTTTAAATGCGGAAGTCTTGTTACATGGTGTGTTTTCATCTCTGAACTTCCAAAAGGCTATAAAATTGGCTCTTCTCAAATATTTTAGGGTTTCATTTCAGCTATTTTCTTTTTACATTCAGAAGATTGGGTGCAGACACTTTGACTTTGCCAGGAATATTTCTTGATAAATCCGTGTCCTATAAAAAGAGAATTGCTGAATATCTTCACATGCTATATGGTAGTCATGTTTCTTTTATGATAATTATGTGCCCTCTGCTGTCAAAAGAAAGGCATTTCCAAAATTTCCAACTGAAATGATCTTATCTTACTTCTTCTAGTAAGACAGCATTTTCTACCAAAACAAGAGCTGCAGCTTGGCATGTATTAAATAAAGAACCAAAAGTAGAAAAGTATAACTGCTAACATTTTTAATTGCACCACCCATCTCCAGACTTCTGGAGGAATACTTTACCTTTACACTGCGAAATAAGTCTTTTTCTCTTGCTGTTGCTTCTTTGGAATGCATGAAACTATTCAAGGCTGTTTTTGCAGCTGTAAATAGAAAATAGAAGAATCTACTTCTGTGCAGAGAAGAAGGGATCAAAATCATTCATAAAAAGATTTTAAATACCTTTTCCCTTTTTCTGAACTCCAGGAGTAAGTTTCACTTTGTATCTTTAAGAAGGAATTACATGTATTACTAAATAGAAATTTCAAAACAACATAACCATTATGTCAGCTATTTTGAGTAAACTAAAGACGACTTACTTATAGTTTGTCATGGTGGAGTAAGGGGCACAAATTGGGATGGCAAATAGTAATACATCTTCAGGATGTGGCTGCCCTGTCAAAGAGTCAAAGAGATTTTCCTAAAAGGGAAAAGAAAAACAATTATAAAATGCATACCAGTCCTAGAAAAAGGAAAACTCTAATATTTCAAGTCATATTTTTATCATTTTTATCTTTTTCTGATAGATCTTTTTCCCCCACCCTTCCCTCGATAGACCTTCAGTGTTAAGACCAAGTGGTATTTATACTTCTATTCTTTACTAAAAATTTTTTCCATAGCATAATTCTCACATGATTTTCAAAATGGCACTTGTAAATACATACAAGGGAAAAAGGAGAAAAAACTTGTTGGATAACAGTACATTGCAGAAAACTGCTATGGATTAAAAATAATGTATAATAATGACCACAAATAGATTTAAATCCATTGCATGGAAATGAGATTGACACTTTGGCTAGACCAGTAGTTCCTGACCACGGGGATTTTTCTGTCCCCATTCCCCACTCCCCTCCGCCCCTGGACACTTTTGCCTGTTCTTAAGGAAGAATCTTCTAGCCTTCTTAGAGTTGCTCTTTGGTGGGCTGCCTATAAGATGAGCCGTATTTATTTAGCAACATGAATAACCTTAGACAAGATGCTTGGTGTTCAAGTAATGTTTACTATGTGCCATGGACTTCTCTAAATGCTTCATGTGTATTTTCAAAACAACTCTCTCCTGGTAAGGACAATTATCCCCACTCTTCAGATGAGGAAACAGAAGCACAAAAACAATGGCTCAAGGTTGCAATTATATGTAGCAAAGTTAGGATTTAAACCCAGAATGTTGGACTCCAGAGCCTGTGATCTTGTCTTAGCTTTTAAAGTTTTAATTAGTGCTTGCTTCGGCAGCACATACACTAAAGTTTTAATTAGTTAGAAACTGTGTGTCAAATGTTCTGGGAACTAGACTGTAGTCATTGTATATCACTGTAGAGACCCCAACACAAAAATCATACCTCATTACCCTGTTGATCCAGATCTTGCTCTTCCTGCTCCAAACATAAAATTTTAAAAGTCAGCTATAACTTAAATTGAAATTCCACATGATTAAAAACTATGAGGAGAAAAAAATATTAATATAGCAAGATTGTCACATTGAACCAACAGGTTATGGACCCCAAGAATGTATTCTTCAGTATCACAAAACTCTATTGAATTAATATGTGCATCTAATATTTTATTTTTTTTAACATTTATTTTTATTTTTGAGACAGAGACAGAGCATGAACGGGGGAGGGTCAGAGAGAGGGAGACACAGAATCTGAAACAGGCTCCAGGCTGTGAACTGTCAGCACAGAGCCCAATGTGGGGCTCGAACTCACGGACCGCGAGATCATGACATGAAGTCGGACGCTTAACTGACTAAGCCACCCAGGCGCCCCTGTGCATCTAATATTTTAGAGAACAATGCAATTCAAAGAGAAAAAGGATTGTTCTCTGAAGTGGTTTTTTTTTTTTTTTTTAAGGACTTTCATTTGGAGTACATGCTAAAACAGTAAAATGTAAAATGCCAATTTAAAATTACAACTAAATCTGATGTTTGCCAAAAGAAAATGGAGAATCCTAGGGAACAGAACTTTTATTTTTTAGTCTTTCAACAGTTCTAAGAATTTTTCACTATTAAGGTAATCTTAGGGGCGCCTGTGTGTCTCAAGTTGGTTAAGCGTCTGACTCTTGATTTTGGCTCAGGTCATGATCTCACCAACTGTGAGCTTGAGCCCCACATCGGGCTCTGTGCTGTATGGAGCCTGCTTGAGACTCTCTCTCACACACACACACAATAGGTAAATATAAAAGAAAAAGTTAAATTTTGTTTTGCTTTGGTTAGATTATCTCCAAATAGATTTTTTATGTATGATTCATTACACCCCAATATTTATGAGTTTACAGTTTACAGAATTACAAATATGAGAACAGTGTAAAAAAATCTGAGGATCAAACTGAGTTATAACATCACTAAACAGTAACACTGTCCAGAGGAAAAAAACAGTAACACATTTAGAATCCCTGTAAGCATTATCTGCACTGAACAGAGCAAACCATTCTAACCAAAGCTTTAACTGCAATAAATAAAATACAGGCTAAGTGAAATTTTTTCCAATTTTATAAAATAATCATTTGCTCAAGATTTCAAGATCTCAGGCAACCATCTTAACTGGAAAAGTTAACTTCTAACTGGTTTTTCAACCAGAGCACTTGGCAGTTTCAACATTATGTAAGATAAGACAGCATATATTCTCATAGAAAAATCTAGAGTTGCGCAAATTTATTCCTACTCCTCTTCAAGATAATCCCAATTATTTGTCTTATTTTAACGAAGTTCCCACTAGAATCAAAGCCTCTCCATACAATTCTTTTCTAAAGGCTTGTGATAAACTACTTACCTATGAACATGACCATTTTTACGCTTACATCCTGGAAATGTAGTCTTTTAGGTTGTATTTCTAAAATGACTTTTCCATTAAGGATAGTTACCACTTGTCCTGGTTTTAGCACTTGTAAGCCTCATATTTTGGGAACCTGAGGTGGTTAGTGACCCTAATTAATGAAGCAAAAGCCCACATATGTGTGGTAGCCTTACCTTGTCATCATGTGGATCATCTACAGCCAAGTCTTGTAACTCTGGAGTTACAACCTCAAGGGAGGGAGTTTCTTTCTTTATGCTGTCTGAAGCCCTTTGTCCACCTCTAGGTTTCTGGGGCTGTTTCTTCACAGGTTCATCCTTTGTTTTTCCTTTCTTCCCCTTCTTCCCCTTTTCTTCTTTGTTTGAACCTGCAGACTTTAATTCATAGAGGTAAAATAATGTAAGTATGTTCAATACTGTCAATATTTTAAAAGTTTTTTATTTATTTGTTTAATTTCACCCAAGTCAGCATACAGTGCAACAATGATTTCAGGAGTAGATTCCTTAATGCCCCTTACCCATTTAGCCCACCCTCCCCCCCAACCACTCCAGTAACCCTCTGTTCTCCAGATTTGAGTCTATTATGTTTTGTCCCCCTCCCTGTTTTTATATTATTTTTGCTTCCCTTCTGTTAATATGTTTTGTATCTTAAAGTCCTCATACAACTGAAGTCATCATATGATATGTCTTTCTGTAATTTCGCTTAGCCTAATACCCTCTAGTTCCATCCATAGTTGCAAATAGCAAGATTTCATTCTTTTGATTGCCAGGTAAGACTCCATTGTATATATATACCACATCTTTATCCATTCATCCATTGATGGACATTTGGGCTCTTTCCATACTTTGGCTATTGTTGATAGTGCTGCTGTAAACATTGGGGTGCATGTGTCCCTTCGAAAAACCATACCTGTATCCCATGGATAAATGCCTAGTAGTGCAATTGCTGGGTCCTAGGGTAGTTCTATTTTTAATTTTTTGAGGAACCTCCATACTGTTTTTCAGAGTGGCTACACCAGCTTGCATTCCCACCAGCAGTGCAAAAGAAATCCTCTTTCTCCGCATTCTTGCCAACATCTCTTGTTGCCTGAGTTGTTCATTTTAGCCATTCTGACAGGTGTAAGGTGGTATCTCATTGTGGTTTTGATTTGTATTTCCCTTAAGATGAGTGATGTTGAGCATGTTTTCATGTGTCAGTTGGCCATCTGGATGTCTTCTTTGGAGAAGTGTCTATTCATGTCTTTTGCCCATTTTTTTCACTGGATTATTTGTTTTTTGGGTGTTGAGTTTGAAAAGTTCTTTACAGATTTTGGATCCTAACCCTTTAGCTGATATGTCATTTGCAAATATCTTCTCCCATTCTGTTGGTTGCCTTTAGTTTTGCTGATTGTTTCCTTCTCTGTGCAAAAGCTTTTTATTTTGATGAGGTCCCAGTATTTCATTTTTGCTTTTGTTTCTCTTGCCTCTGGAGACATGTTGAGTAAGAAGTTGCTGCAGCCAAGATCAAAGAGGTTTTTGCCTGCTTTCTCCTCGAGGATTGATGGCTTCCTGCTTTACATTTAGGTCTTCCATCCATTTTGAGTTTATTTTTGTGTATGGTGTAAGAAAGTGGTCCAGGTTCATTCTTCTGCATGTCGCTGTCCAGTCTTCCCAGCACCACTTGCTGAAGAGACTGTCTTTATTCCACTGGATATTCTTTCCTGCTTTGTCAAAGATCAGTTGGCCATACATTTGTGGATCCATTTCTGGGTTCTCCATTCTGTTCTGTGCCAATACTGTCTATATTTTAACAAAAATGTATTGAATCCTACCATATGATAGGCCGTGGTCTGGATGCTCCTTAAAAAACAAAGGAAGAAAAGACTTTTAGATGTTACTTACCCCCAGCAATTTCATGATGAGTTCACGTTCTTCTTCATCTTGGTCTTTGTATTTTTCCTTCATTTTTTTCATTTTACTCTACAAAATCAAAAGATTTTACTTGGAAAACTTCAGTTAAAAAATGTCAACAAATGTTTGTAAAGAAAAGGTGCTCCTGGGGCGCCTGGGTGGCTCAGTCGGTTGAGCGTCCGACTTCGGCTCAGGTCATGATCCTGCAGTCTGTGAGTTCGAGCCCCACATCGGGCTCTGTGCTGACAGCTCGGAGCCTGGAGCCTGCTTCGGATTCTGTGTCTCCCTCTCTCTCTGGCCCTTCCCTTCTTGAGCTCTGTCTCTCTCTCTCTCTCTCTCTCTCTCAAAAATGAACATTAAAAAAAAAAAATTAAAAAAAAAAAAAAACGGTGCTCCTATTCTCTGTCAGAAATGGTTACCAAGCAAGGTACCATTATAATAAACAACATGGAGGCTAAGAAGATGGATAAACCATAGTCCTCAGCCTCAAGGAGTTTACCATCTGGTAGAAAAAAATACATATAAGAGCAAGGATAAATTAATGCAACATATTCTAAATGCAAACATTATTCCTAAGATACTTCAGAGAAATAAATTTCTTTCAGCTTAAGCAAGAACTGTGGGGAAGAAATAAAGTAAAACTTGAAAGTCTTAAGTAAATTTTACAGTATCAGGGATTATATAAAAAGCAGGATTATAAGGTAAAAACAGGACAGTATACTAACAGCAAATTATTGCATTTGGTTGGAGTCAGGATATACATATAGAGGAAGAACAGGAAACAAGGCAGCAAAGCTAGTCTGGATAAAGGCAAGGCACTTAAGGCTTTGAATTTTCTCAACAAACTGGCTTTAATCTTTACCTTTTACCTGGGCTACACTTCCCAATCACCTAGTAATTTTTTTTTTCGTCTAGTAATTTTTAAAAACAGACATCTAGGCCTCACCTCCAAAGATTTTATTTTTGTCTTTATTAATCTTAGCTGGGGCCCAAATACAAATTTTACAAGATCTTATAAATCTTGTAAAATCTTTACAAATTTTAAAGATTCCTTTAAGCAGGACACAAAAAAAAACTATAAAAGATTGATGATTCAGATTTCATTAAAATTAACAGATGCTGCTCATCAAAAACACATGAAAAAAAAGCAAGACTGAGGGTGCCTGGTGGCTCAGTGAGCTGAGCATCTGACACTCAATTTTGGCTTGGGTCATGATCCCAGGGTCATGGAATCAAGCCCTGTGTTGGGGCCCTTGATGAGCATGGAGCCTGCCTGGGATTTTGTTTCTCCCTCTGCCCCTCTCTCTCCAGCTCAAGAGCTCCCTCTCTGCCTAAAATAAAAAAATAAAAAAAGGAAGCCTGAGAAGTATTTCTAACCTATACATCCAAGAAAAGACCTATATTCAGAATTTCAAAGAACTCATATACATTAATGACAAAGCTGGACAACCTAATTTTTACAACTGGGCACTTCAAAAAGAGGACAGATGTCTAATAAACATGAAAAAGTGTTCAATATCATTAGTATTCAGGGTCATACAAATTAAAGCCAGAATAAGACTGTGGTATATACATGCTTGAATGACCAAAAGACCCCTGACGATACCAAATGTTACAATGCAGAACAATTATAATTCGGGTATTCTGCTTGAGGGGAAATTGGTGAAGTACTCCAGAAAACTGGTAGTTATCTACTAAAGCCAAACACAACATGAATGCTATAAATCAGCATTCAACTCTTAGCTATACACAACAGCGATTAAGATTTTTTTTTTTTTTTTTTTGGTGGGAATACTAATTAGGCGCAAGTGTGGGCTTTCTGGAAGAGTGAGTACTGGAAACATTTAAGTATCACATGATGGTGGCTTCACAGATACACGTGTGTTTAAAAATTCACTGATCTAAACAGTCTAGATTTGTGCATTTTACTATATGTACATTATGCCTCAAAAACAAAAACAAAAACAACCCTGAAAGGGGCGCCTGGATGGCTCGGTCTACTGATCGTCCGACTTCAGCTCAGGTCATGATCTCACAGTTCGTGGCTCTGTGCTGGCAGCTTGGAGCCTGGAGCCTGCTTCAGATTCTGTGTCTCCCTCTCTCTCTGCCCCTCCCCCACTTGCACTCTCTCTCAAAAAAAGTAAAAGCATTAAAAAAAAGTTTCTTTTCAACCTGACAGTAAAATGAACAATATTGTCATGAAACTGAACCAAGAAATGGAAAACCCAATGAAAAGAACAGTTTGGAAAACAGAAGTTAGGAAACTCAACTTTGAAGAAACAAAACTGAATGGACCTATCATCACTGGAGAAAATTTAATTAGCATATACAGTACAACTTTGGTTTCAGAGCATAATCTGTTCCATATACATGCTTATAGTCCTAAGCACTTGTATATTTTTTGTTTTAATGTTTTATTTATTTTTGAGAGAGAGACAGAGTGCAAGCAGGGAGGGGCAGAGAGAGAGAGACACAGAATCCAAAGCAGGCTCCAGGGTCTGAGATGTCATCACAGAGCCCGACACAGGGCTTGAACTCAGACCATGGGATCGTGACCTGAGCGAAGGCCGCTTGGCCAACTGAGCCACCCAGGTGCACCCCCCCCCTCCTTTTTTTTTAATGTCTAAGCACTTGTATGTCAAAGTGAATTTCAAGAACCATTGGCTCCATTGTGATCCAGCATCACATACTACTCGTATTCCAAGATGTTGCTCGTTTATCATTAGCTAAAATTTATTAGAAATGTGTGCTGCTCTTGTGAAACACTCACAGAACAAGTTACTGGTGCAGCCTCTCTGGAAAACAGTATGGAGGTTCCTCAAAAAACTAAAAATAGAACTACCCTACGACCCAGCAATTGCACTAGTAGGCATTTATCCAAGGGATACAGGTATGCTGTTTCGAAGAGACACATGCACCCCCATGTTTATAGCAGCACTATCAACAATAGCCAAAGTATGGAAAGAGCCCAAATGTCCATTGATGGATGAATGGATAAAGAAGTGGTGTGTGTACACACACACACACACACACACACACACACACACAATGGAGTATTACTCACCAATCAAAAAGAATGAAGTCTTGCCATTTGCAACTACATGGATGGAACTGGAGGGTATTATGCTAAGTGAAATTAGTCAGAGAAAGACAAAAATCATATGACTTCACTCATCTGAGGACTTTAAGAGACAAAACAGATGAAAATATGGGAAGGGAAACAAATATAAAAACAAGGAGGGGGGAAAAAACAGAAGAGACTCATAAATATAGAGAACAAACTGAGGGTTACTGGACGGGTTGTTGGGGGGGGTGGACTAAATGGATAAGGGGCACTAAGGAATCTACTCCTGAAATCATTGTCGCACTATATGCTAACTAATTTGGATGTAAATTAAAAAAGTAAAGAGCCAAAAGTAAAGTACAGAAACCAAGAGAGGGGGATGAACAATATGATCTTCGTGTATGTGACTTCTTCCCAAAATTGGTATTTTGTATAACGAAGGCAGAAATTTGGTCTTTCTTGTTTACCACTGAATGTGCAGTACCTAGCAGGGTAGCTGGTACAAAGTAAAAGTAAAACCTTGCATTGCAAGTAACCCGTTCTGCATGTGTTCCACAAGACAAGCAAACATTTCTAATAAATTTTAACTTGATAAATGAGCGATGTCTTGCAACACGAGTATTACATGACACCGAATGTCACATGATCACAAATTTCCTGATTACAAAGTGCTTTGGATAACAAGCATGTTTCCAGAACCGATAATGCTCACAAACCAAAGTTTTACTATACTTAAAAACCGACCCACAAACTGCCAAAATACCAGGTCCAGTTATAAGCAAACGCTATCTATCACATTTCAAGGAACGATCTCCATTTTATACAAAGTTCTAGAGAGCAGAAAAAGGAAAACCTTCCAAACTTATTTTATGAAACTGGTATAACCTAGATAGCAAAACCCCAAGGGCAGTATGAAAAATCAGAGGCCAATTTAATCGATTTTCTTAAGTAATTTACCACATTAACTAAGGGAAGAAAAATAAGAAAGTAAAAGAAAAATGCAGAAAAGGCATTCAATAAATTTAATCTTATTAAAAATAACCCTTCATAAAGGCTATCTACCAATCAACAACTCCCAGGAAACATCCCACAATGACAAAAATCTTAGCAACAGTCCCTTTAATGTATAATTAACAAAGATACACACTATTACTTCTATACAACACTGTACTAATGTTTGAGCCAATGCAAAAAACAGAAGTAATAGATATTAGGATTAGAAGAAAAGCCATTATTTGGAGACACTAATGCTGCCTACAAATGGAATACTAAAATGTACAGTAAGATTACCTAATACTAAATCAATGTAAGAAAATCATCTCCCCACAAACCAGTAATGATAGGAAGTGAAAGTTTTAAAAAATATACCATTAACAAAAAGTAAGAAAAATTATAAGCAGGAACAGATAAGATGTATAAAACTCTATGGGAAAATATATCTTTACTGAAGACTATAAAATATTCTTACAAGACTATAGTCACATTCAAGGACAGGTAAACTCAATGTGGTAAAGATGAAAGTTCTCCACAAAATTATCTAAAACTTCAATGTCTTTTAATAAAGATCCTCAGGATTTGCCTTGGAACTTTATCTGCAGAATATTTCATTGTATGAAAGCACCATGTTATTTTATGTTGTTGGGCATTTAAGATTTTTTTCAATTTTCAGTTTGTTTTTTGCAATTACAAATATCAACCTGATGAATATTCTTATGCTAGTGCATGCACATGATTTTTTTAGGATAAATTCCTAAAGGTAGAATTGCTGAGTCAAAGGGTCAATACATTGTTAGGACTCTTGATGGGAATTCCCATGGTGTGCACTCAAACATTTACTGAATGACTGAATACACATTTTCTATTAATTTGATGGGTGGAATTTCCTTTTATCTTTTTTTTTTTTCCACATTTGCCATTGGTCTTTGCATTTTATAAATGGTTCTTTTTGTCACCTGGAATTATTTTTTTTTTAACATGACTAACCACTAATTTTGAGTATTTGATACTTTCCCCAATAATCTGTAATAGTATTTTATCATATACTAAATGTTTAAATATTACAGTTAATGTCTTATGTCTAGATTTTATTCAGTTTCACTTTTTGTATTTGGCCTTTTCTATGTTAATACCATACTGTTTTAATAGTTCTAACATGAAATGTTTTACTACCTAGTAAGGAAATCCCTCCTCAATCTTCTTTTTCAAGATTTCCTTAGCAACTCTCTAATATTTACTCTTTGAAATGAACTTTAGAATTATTTTATCAAGTAAGTTAAAATCTCAATTGTGATTAAAGTCATGTTGAGTGTACAAGTTTATTTACTTTGAGAGAGCATGCACAGTAGGCAAAGAGAAAGAGAGGGAGAGAGTATCCCAAGCAGGCTCCACACTGTCATAGTGCAGAACCCAATGTGAGCTCGAACTCACAAACCATGAGATCATGACCTGAGCCAAATTGAGAGTCGGTGGCTTAACCGACTGAGCCACCCAGGTGCCCCTGAATGTACCTATTAATATGAGGAGAATTATATTCTTCTCTTCCATATGCTCAGCATGTCCCTTTATTTTTTTGAGGTCCACTGGAAAAAAAAATCCAGGAAATTGTGACCACTATGGATGGAGGGAAAATCATAAAACATGACCTTTATTAAGATTTCAAAGGAATTTAATTTTTATAGTGATAAATGGATACATACTAGCTCACAATTTCCTCTTTTTACACTGCTACAGCATTTTTTAAAGTATATTCTGTATCTACTACCTCTTCATTCATTATCTACCTTTAATAAGAAATATAGGACCTCTAACCAAAATCTCATTAATATTTGAAAAAAACAAATATCACTAAATATCACTAACGACCAGCACCAGCTGTTACTAGCAGAGTGTCACTAGCAAATCACAATCTTCTAATTCTTCTTCTACATAAAATGAGAGCTTGTATCTAGATGATCTTCAAGGAACATAGAACAGTGATCTCCATGTTCCCCAAACCTTGTCTCTTTTTAACTAATTTTCAAAGAAACTCACATAGGATTATTTTTTTGCCTACATCTTTTGTTTCGCTTAAACTTAAAAAAAATTAAGAGCCTCATAACTTCATTTGTGAGCCAAGGAGTACTAAGTTTAACAGTTCACTCCCAAGTTTTATTACCTTTTGTCCTCGCTTCATTGGCTGCACAGCTGGGACACTTTTGCTTGTGTTCTGATGAGTTTCAATGTGTAGAGCATTTTCTTTTTCTTTGTCCTTTACCTCTATCACTTCTAAATCCCCTGAGTCACTTGGAAGCTTTTTCTTCTTCATTTCCCTAAACATAAATGAAATGGGAACATCTAATTCTTTGAATTTCAAATCTTTAGTGCCTTAAAATAGTACAGGGGAAGGAGAACATGTACAGTATGTAAAAGATCATGGCTCCTGCTTAACTTCATAACCACCAGGCTACACTATAAAAGAAGCACAAATCATCACACTGGAAAAAGTTGAAAATTTTTTGTTCATGGATTTATCATTCTGTCAGCCAGGCTTAATACACCGTTACACCCTTTACTTATCCTTACTCAGTAGCCACATTCAGTCCCTCCACACCTTAATGACCAGGCACTGGGATCTGTAGTCTTAAGTTAGCATGGCCTTGACCGATCTTAAATATTCAATAAAATATCTGTTGTCAGGTTAGTTGAATAAATAATGGATAAAAATATGCAGATTAAGGAGGAAGGGGAAATTCTATTACTATGCTATTTTTCATGTGCAATCTTTTTATCTCCACTGCCACTGTCTAGTCCAGGTCCTCATCACTTCCTACCTAGACCTTCCTCCAGTGTTTCCCCGTAATCTGCTCTATGTGAACTTCTAGTCTTCCTACCTATATCACATTCCCGTTTAAAGTCTCCCAAAAGTGCTCATCACTTTCAGGAGAAAGTCCAAAAATCCTTAATTTATCATTCTAATAACTTCTCCACTTTTGGTCCAAATTCACTTTGCCAATCTTACCATCTACCAGTTCACAAACATGAACTTTTTGCTCCTTTCACCTCAGTCTATCATTTCCCCAAAGCACTATGTGTAATATTTCCAATTCCGTGCCCTGTTCTGTTCATGCTTATTTTCTTCTGAATCTCTGACCATCTTACCTTCATTTACCTAAATAAGTTCTAACACATCTTTAAGGTATACTTATGATGGTATTTCCCAAAACACCTGAACTCATAGCAATTTCTTACCCCTGAACTACTGTATCCCTACCATATGGCTCTTTCCTGATCCAGGACTCAAAAACTTCTCGAAGGCACACATTTTATATTTTACCTCTTTGTATACTCAGTATCTAGCATAGTGCCATGTCCTCAGAGAGATCACTGAAACTGTTTCATGACTACCTTCGTAAAACAAAAAGGCCTATCGTCCACTCCACCCTAGGGTCTCTAGAGTGCTTTACTAGCTGTATAGCCTTTTTCTTTTCTTTTTTTTTTTTTTTTTTTCTTTTACCCTATAGTTGTTTCTTTCCTTCTGCTTCCCCCTTTCTATTTGCCTTCCGAGGCCTGCTATGTTAAAAAAAAAAAAAAAGAAAGAAAAAAAGTCTTTTTATTAAATAAAACTTTCCTAGTTATTTTCAAGTATTCCTGTCAATATTATCCTAGAACCAGTCAATTTAATGCACTGCAATCGCTATTGCATATATTTACGTAACAAAGGGTCTCACTCACGTTACTTTACCTATATAACTGATTGTAGTGACAGATCAGGGCTCTAAAACAGAAAAACCTATGAGAGCTGAATATTAAGAACTAAACAAGGTTTATGCTAAATCTTGGTAATTTTAATAAGGGAAATCTTTGGAATAGCCAAGTGATCTGTCATAACTGAACTGTCAGTAAGAAAAAAAATTATATGCTTTTCAGTTAGATAACACAAATATGTTTACCTTCTTTCCTTGGCTGACAAATGTCTCCGGCTCTGTAATTTACTGTCACTCTATTAAAATTAAAACAAAAAAAAAACACAAGCAAATACAAACAATAACATCACTACTATTAATTTTTCAGAAAGTAAAATTAAAAAGTACAAAATTACTCATTGAGAAGAACATGATGTTCTTCACAGAACTTTGAAAACAGCTTACCATACTAGAAGATTCTTCTTTTGAAGCCAATTTCTGGAGGGACCTATGAAAACAGAACGAGGCATCTACTAGGTTGTAAAAGGCATTCATTTAAAGTCTGCAAACATTCCCATATCATACGCTTAATTACTGGCAATCCTACAAACTTTCAAACATTGACAAAATTTTAAAAAACATAAACAAATTGCTCATCTCACACTTCTAAATATATTCTTAAATAGCAGACATGTATTGAACACTTACTATGTCCCAGGCACTGCCAGATGCTTTATATACAAATAATCTTCACCAAAACCCAATGAAAGGAGTAACATTCCATTTTCACAGAGAATGAAACTTAAGCTGAGACACAGAGTAAGTTACCCTATGACACCCCCTAAGACCCAATTCTGGTCAGACTCCTAAGGTGTTCCTAATTACTCCACTGATAGAGCTTTCAGAACTATGTTATTGTTTACCTGGTGATCAATAAGACATTAAAGATTAAAACACCTATATATATTTTTTTAATGGAACTGCCTCTCTTACATTATTAGCATTTATATTCATTTACTTGTTTCTATTTTGACCTACTTTGGCCATTTTCATATTTACTGTATTTTTCTACACTGGGTCCTCGAAATTTCTTTACAGAGATCTACCCCCCAATCAAGCAGTAAAAAGATAATAAGACTGTCAGACAATGGAGGGTAAAAGTACTGAAGTCAATCATGTTATTATCTTTGTAAGGATTAACTCTTCCATCATTCCCAGCTATAATAGGTTTTAATTACCTTTGAGATTGAAGGTGGGACAAATCAATGGTAGTGTCAGGATAATTTAATGTGTCTTCGCCTTCATCCATCATTTCAGCAACAGGTTCCTGATCTTTTACCACTTCTTCAGATTCTCCTTCATCTTCCGAGCTCTCTTCCTGAATTATTTCATCATTTAGCTCATCTCCACCACTGTGAATAGTGATATCCTCCTGGTCAACCTGACTCATAAGCTCCACTTCCACAGGAGTTTCGTGTGATTCCTCTTTATCTTCGTCACTGCTACTGTCACCTCCGTCTGTAGAATCATCATTAAGAAAAGTCAGAGTGCTATCACCATAACAAACCTAGAGGATTACCTTGAAAACTTCAAAAACAATAATATTCTGTTGACTCTCTGTGTCTCCAAGACATCACCAAAAAAAAAAAAAAAAAAAAAAAAAGCCTGATCACATTCCCAAAGGGTACTGAGACAAAAAAGGATTCTCTTGTATCATGAACTGGTTGGAATAAATGCTCTCCGAGATACTTTACCACAATAAATATCTTGGACAATGCAACCATTTCTATAACAAAAACTTTAACTTGTCTTGGTTAGGTATTTCCAAAGAGGAGGACAGGAAAAGTAATTCCATAAATTCTACTGCTGTTATTTTAATTTGCACATGAGAAGTGAAATGAGACAATACATGCAATATAATTGGCACACAGAAGGTATTCATACCTTTGCAAAAGAAACACTGTCTAGTAATAATATTACCTAATTGGCTCCCTAATAAAAGGAGATGCCATCACCATCTGACAAAGACGGTTGTGAGAATTCAGTTAAAAATAATGTAAATAGGGGCGCCTGGGTGGCTCAGTCGGTTAAGTGGCCGACTTCGGCTCAGGTCATGATCTTGCAGTCCATGAGTTCGAGCCCCGCATTGGGCTCTGTGCTGATAGCTCGAAGCCTGGAGCCTGCTTCTGTTTCTGCGTCTCCCTCTCTCTCTGCCCCTCCCCCATTCGCACTCTGTCTCTGTCTTTCAAAAATGAATAAATGTTAAACAACAACAAAAAAAATAAAAATAATGTAAAGAACTTTGTACAGTGTCAGAAACATTGTGAAAATTCAAAAAAATAAAATCTTGTGATACAACAGTAGTCATAAATGAAGCCACAATATTACTCCTAAAGAAGAATGACCCTAGGAAAAAGAATAACTGTAAAAGTAAAACAGTGGGCATACTTTCCCTATTCCTTCAGGTAGGTGAGTAAATTTATTCCAGCAACCACAGTTGCTCTCTACTTGAAGCAAATGTATTATTACATCAAGCCAAAGTCTCACATGAGAAATTCTTATTATAAATTCATCTCTGTATAAGTTCTAATTATTAAATCCAAAAGTAAATGCTCATTCACAAATACCCAAGTCTATCTTTGCTGAACACATTTACATATGACCCATTAAATACCGAAGTTTTACTACATTTGTTTATATAGTAGTTATGGTCCAATTAAATACTTCATAATTCATTAGAACAAGTATGTTTAACATTTCCAAAAACAAAATTCAGTAAAATTGACAGCAACTGTATTTTTGAAATTTCAGTTATCCCAAAGTAGATACGATCTTCTAAGAATTCAGAAGCAAAACTAGACAAAAG
The DNA here is from genome assembly GCF_016509475.1 of Prionailurus bengalensis. Lineage (NCBI taxonomy): Eukaryota > Metazoa > Chordata > Mammalia > Carnivora > Felidae > Prionailurus > Prionailurus bengalensis. The sequence continues at coordinate 98,314,723 of NC_057355.1, forward strand.
GTAACACTATAAGCTACTTTATTAAAATCTGTAAACTACCTAGTTGTTCCATTTCTTCTGATATGAGTTCACGTGTGCAACTTGCCAATGTTTCCATGTCTTCATCCTGCACTCTGACTTTTCTTTCACCCCGATGTCTCCAAATACAAGACTCATCTACCTATGGAAATAGTTATTTTTCACTGATGAAACTTTAGGTAAGACTAAAGAAAATTTAAAAAAACATTAACAAAGAAGCTGAAGGATACCTTAAAGAGGAAACTAAACCCCATCATTAGATACGAGGGAGGAAGGAAATTCTTCTTTCCTATAAAAGATAATAAACATAAATGTTAAAAATTGTTTTTTTCCATTTTATGCTTACAAATTATCTGACACCAATGGTCACATTTATTTGGTCTTTTCTCTGTCATGAAGGAACACAGAATTTGGCATTATGTATAGGAACAGGAATTAAGAAAGAAAAAATATGAATGCTTGCTCTCATCTTTGGGTTAGTCAATCCCTGAATAATCTTTTAGAAAAAAAGGTCATGTTATATGAAAGCACATCCTCGTCAAGAAAAATATCTATGGAGATGACATAACAAATGCTAAATCTGCCACAGCAGCACAAAATTTTCCTTATTTAATAATAGATTTCATATATGAAATCATAATTTCTGTTCTGAAAATATTAGTAAGTAATGGTCCTAAAACCGGTCTCCATAATCATTACCTCGTATCATGAAGCTTCCTGTTGTCAAATATTCTCCAGTTGGTGCTGTTTTAGACACCTGAGGAACACAATACCACATCATACTGTTGTCTTAAGACACGTGTTTTTAAATTTTTCACTCAAGAAAGTAAAGTCATATTTAAGTAAATAGCACCATCTCCTGAAAAGTTTATGATTTAGTAAAAATTCTCAATACTGAAATATCTCTTCAAAGACAGAAATACCATTGGCAGTAACAAAGAAAAGAAATAATGAAGGATATACTACATCAATAATTTTCAAATGCCATGGATTAGAGGCAGAACTTGTTCACACATTTCCTCTGGTTTGAGATATAATAGGAAAAATAAGAAAAGTTTAATAAAACTATATTTACTAAAATAAAACTATACTGGGGGCCCGCCTGGGTGGCTCAGTTGATTAAGCACTTGACTTCGGCTCAGGTCATGATCTCATGGTTTGTGAGTTTGAATCCTGCATCAGGTTCTGTGCTGACAGCTCAGAGTCTGGAACCTGCCTCAGATTCTGTCTCTTTCTCTGCCCCTCCCCCACATGTGTGTGCATGCACTCTCTCTCTCTCTCTCTCAAAAATAAACAAAAAAATTAAAAAACAAACTATATTTACTAAATAAAGTCCTTTCCTAAGATACTGTTTTGGGGGTAGTAAAATAACCTTTCATTTTAAGAAATAAAATGATGTATTTAAAAATTGTATGTTATCTGCGAAACCCCCAAATCTGAGAGTACCTTTGTCATAGTTTTTGGAGGGATTAAAAGCACACTAATTTCACCATTAAAAAACCTGTTCGATGAAAGAATTAAAACCACTTTTATAACAGGTAGAAAATATAATGCCAGAAATATTAATTTCCTGAAAACACAGTATCATAGTATAAGCAGAAAATAATGACTATAAATAGATACAAGATGAACCTAAGGGAGGATAATAGTAATGAACTCTTTATCTTGCTGTATAGCTGTAAGACCCTGTAATATATCATTATCAATTGCAATTACTGAAAATGTGAAACAGGAAATGAAGTCAAATATGGAGTGAAGTATCAAGTAACAGCAATAACGACAAAGAAGGACAATTACTAAAGCCAAATGAATAAAAAACACTGGATATAACTATTTTTCAGGAAGGGCCAAAGAGAGATCAGAAAATTCCAAGATGAAGAGGAATACTCTTCATCTTATATAACTGCATAAATCATTCTCTTCCTTTAGGTGTCTGCTCAAATCTTACTTTCCTAGAAAGGCCTTCCCTGACATTACTTTCAAAATGGTAGCCCCAATCACTCTTTAGTGCCTACTCTGCTTTAAAGAAAAAACGTTATAGCACTTGTTACCAGACATTATGTATGTGTTTTTCTCCACCACCAAAATGTCACCTCAATCAAAGTAGGTACTTTGCCTTGTTGACTTCTATACCCTCAAAATTTGGTACACAATAGCTCTTAATAAATTAAGAAAAAGGACCACAGCCCTTATTACCTGATGATGGTACACCCACCAAGCACTAGTGATAACTCGTGCATCCCAGGCAGCACTGTAGCAAAGTGCCATTGTGCCGGCTTCAGTCAAGGTCCGAGGCGGAATGGGTTCTCCTGTGATATAAACACCACAATGCTTCAGTACCCAAGTACAAAGTTTCTATACAGCAAGACCTGAAAATCACATGCAACATGATGGATTTGATCCTCTTACATCTTAAATACTGATACCACATTTTAATTTCAATATTACATGAAGTTATGATTTTTATTAACAATATATTTACAACATCACTCACATTCAGGGAAATGCAAATCAAAAACCACAATGGACTATCACTTCACACCTGTCAGAATGGCTAAAATAAAAAACACAAGAAGTGACAAGTGTTGGCAAGGATGTGGAAAAAAAGGAACCCTTGTATACTGTCGGTGGGAATGTAAACTGGTGCAGCCACTGTGGAAAAAAAGTATGGAGGTTGCTCAAAAAATTAAAAATACAGCTACCATATGATTGTATTTACCATATGATTGTAAGTACTGCGTATTTACCCAAAGAATACGAAAACACTAATTCAAAAGGATATATGCAACCCTATGTTTATCTCAATATTATTTACAACAGCCAAATTATGGAAGCAACCCAAGCATCCATCAATCGATGAACAGATAAAGATGTTGTGTACACACACACACACAATGAAATATTATTCAGTCATAAACAATAAAATCTTGCCATTTGCAACATAGATGGATCGATCTATAGAGTACAGTGCTAAGCAAAATAAGTCAGAGAAAGACAAATACAATATAATTTTACTCATATGTGGAATTTAAGAAACAAATGAACAAAAGAAAAAAAAAAGTCCATCAAAAAACAGACTCTTAACTAAAGAGAACAAACAGATGGTTACCAGAGGGGAGCTGGGTGGGGGGATGGGTGAAATAGGTGAAGGGGATTAAGAATACACATTTATCTTAATGAGCACTGAGTAATACACAGAATTGGTGAATCACTATTGTATACCTGAAACTTACAGAACACTGTATGTTAACTATACTGGCATATTTTATGCCAGATAAAAAAATAACAATTACAAATATATATTTACAAAGCAGGTTTTTATTTATTTATTTATTTTATTTTTTATTTTTTTAAATTTTTTTTTCAACGTTTTTTATTTATTTTTGGGACAGAGAGAGACAGAGCACGAACGGGGGAGGGGCAGAGAGAGAGGGAGACACAGAATCGGAAACAGGCTCCAGGCTCTGAGCCATCAGCCCAGAGCCTGACGCGGGGCTCGAACTAACGGACCGCGAGATCGTAACCCGGCTGAAGTCGGACACTTAACCGACTGCGCCACCCAGGCGCCCCTACAAAGCAGGTTTTTAAACAGTCTAAGTAAATAAAACAAATCAGAGAAGAAATGCCTTCTCACTTATGTCAATAACTCTAACTTCATTCCAGAAAGAATCACCTAGAAAAGCCTAGTCAAAGTTTGAATTCTTCCAGAATTACTATAAATCACCTAAATTGTCAAAATGAAGAGTATATTAATATATGCCTACAATTAGATTTCAAATACTTTTTAATTGGGATGTAATTCATGTACCATAAAATTCACCCTTTTAAAGTATATAATCCAATGGTCTTTAGTATATTCATAAAGCTACATAACCATTACCACTAATTCCAGAACATTTTCATTCTCCCTCAAAGAAATCCTATATCCATAAATAGTCATTCTCCATTTTCCCAGCCCCTGACAATCATTAACACACTTTGTGTTTATGGATTTGCCAATTTTGGAATTTCATATCAATGGAATCATATATGTCTGGCTTCTTTCACCTAGCATAATGTTTTCAAGGCTCATCCCTGTTACAGCAATTATCAGTACTTCATCTCTTTTTAAGACTGAATCATATTCCATTGAATGGATATACAACTTGTTTATTATCAACTGATGAACATATGGGTTGTTTCTATTTCTTGGCTATTATAAATAATGCTGTTAGGAATATCTGCAAACAAGTTTAGTGTGGTCAGTTTGTCTATATAACTAGGAGTCGAACTGCTGGGTGACAAATTTTATGGTTAATTAAAAACAATTTTTTTTTAACGTTTATTCATTTTTGAGAGACACAGCATGAGTGGGGGAGGAGCAGAGAGACAGGGAGACACAGAATCCAAAGCAGGCTCCAGGCTCCGAGCTGTCAGCACAGAGCCCGATGCAGTGCTTGAACTCACTGACCGTGAGATCATGACCTGAGCTGAAGTCGGAAGCTTAACAAAAACTGAGTCACCCAGGTGTCCCCTATGGTCAATTTTTTGAGGAACGGCCAACTCTATTCCATAGTGGCTACATCATTTTCCATTCCCATCAGCAGCATATAAGGGTTCCAATCTCTACATCCTTCCCACACGTTTTGTCTATTTTTTTTACTACGACTATTCTCCTGGGTGTGAAGTGGTACCTCTTTGTGGTCTTGATTTGCATTTCCCTAATGATGAATGATACTGAGGATCTTATGTGCTCACTGGCCATTCGTGTATATTTGGGAAAATATCTATTTGAATCGTTTGTCATTTAAAAACTTTTTTCCCTTTCTGTTGTTGAGTCTTAAGAGTTCTTTGGATACTGGTTCCTTAGCAGATAGATAAATAACTTGCCAGTATTTTCTCTTACTCTGTGGGTTGTCTTTTCACTTTTTTTTTTTTTAATGTTTATTTATTTTCAAGAGAGAGAGAGACACAGAATCTGAAGCAGGCTCCAGGCTCTGATCTGTCAGCACAAAGCCCAATGTGGGGCCCAAACCCATGAACCATGAGATAATGACCTGAGCTGAAGTCTGGCACTTAACCAACTGAGCCACCCAGGCACCACCCCCCTCCCCACCCCCCCACCATCTTTTCATTTTCTTAATAGCGTCTTTGAATTAAGGTTTTTAATTTTGATTTGTCTAATTAATCTGTTTTTCTTTGGTTACTTATGCTTTTGATGTCTTATCTAAGAAATGACTTCCTGATTCATTATGAGATTTATGCCTTACTGTAACAGTTTTATAGTATTAGCTTTTAAGCTTACGTCTTTGATGCATTTAATTTTAATAAATGGTGTGAAGCAGGGGTCTAACTTTATTCTTTTGTACATGGATATTAGTCCAAGCACCACTTTTTGAAAACAGTATTCTATCTATCCCCATTGAATGGCTTTCACACCCTTGTGCAAAGTCTACAGACTATAAATGAGAACTCTCAATTCGCTTCAATGATTTATCGGTCCTTCCTCATACACCTTGCTGTCTTTATTACTGTTGCTTTACAGGAGGTTTTGAAATCAAGAGGTGTGAGTCCTCCAATTTTGTTCTTCATTTTAAACATGATTTGGCTGACCTGGGTCCTTTGCATTTTCATGTGAATTTTAGGATCAACTCATCAATCTTTGTTTAAAATAAAAAAAAAAAAGGAAGCTGGAATTTTGACAGATTACATCAAATCTGGAGACTAATATGGGAAGTACTGCCATCAGAAAAATATTAAGACTTCCAATCCATAAACACTGAAAGTCTTTCCACTTAAGTCTTCTTTAATTTCTTTCAATGATGTTTTTTATATTTGGGGTGTATATCTTGCAACTTCTTTTTGGTGAATTTATTCATATTTTTTTAATGCTATTATAAATGGATGTTTTATTAGTTTACTTTAGTACCGTTCATTGTGAGTGCATAGAAATACAACTGACTTTTATATATCATACAAATGTATCCTGAACATTTGTAAAATTATTAACTAATAATTTTGGGGGAGTTCCTTGAGGTTTTAAACATATAAGATCATGTCATCTGCAAATGGAAAAAGTTTTACTTGGTCTTTACCAATGTGGATATTTTTTATTTCTTTTTATTGCCTGTCTACTTAGAACATCCATACAAGGTTGAATAGAAGTAACAAGGATAGGAGCACCTGGTGGCTCAGGAGGTTAAGTGTTTGACTTCAGCTCAGGTCAAGATCTCATGGTTCTTGAGTTTGAGCCCCGCATCGGGCTCTGTGCTGACAGCTCAGAGCCTGGAGCCTGCTTCAGATTCTGTGTCTCGCTCTCTCTGCCCCTCCCCCACTTTTGCTGTCTCTCTCTCTCTCTCTCTCAAAAATAAATAATAAGCATCAAAAGATTATTTTTAAAAATTAAAAAAAAAAAAGGGACAACAACAGACATGTTTGTCTTGTTCTGGATGTTAAGGGGAAATTTTTCAGTCTTCCACCATCAAGTATGATGTTAGCTCTGGGTTTTCCATAAAAATCCTTCACCAAGTTCAGGAGTTCCCTCATATTCCTAGTTTGTTGAGTGTTTCTATCACAAATATGTGTTGGATTATTGCCAACAGCCTTTTCTGCATCATTGAGATGATCATGTGGTTTTTGTCCTTCACCTATCAATACATTGATTAATTTTCATACATTAAATCAACCTTTCCTGGGATAAACCCCTTTGTCACAGTGTACAATCCTTTTAATATGCTGCTGGATTCAGTTTTTTAATATTTTGTTGAGAAATTGTGTGTGTGTTCATAAGCAACACTGGCCTGTAGTTTTCAATTCTTGTGACATCTTTGATTTTGTTATGAGGGTAATACTGGGCTTAGAGAATGAGTGAGGAAGTTTTCCCATCTCTTCTATTTTTTGGAAGAGTTTGTGAAGCACTGGTGTTCAATCTTCTTTAAGTTTGGTAGAATTTGCCAGTGAAGCTACCTGGGCCTGAGCAGGGTTGTTTTTTGTTTTTGTTTTTTTTTAATTTTTTTAAATTACTATTTCAATCTCTTTACTTGTTATAGGTTTGTTTGATTTTCTATTTCTCCTTGAGTCAGTTTAACTAGTTTGTATCTTTCTAGGAATGTGTCCATCTCATCCAAGTTATCTAATTTGTTGCCCTACAACTGTAGGTAGCATGCCCTCACAATCCTTTTCCCCCTCAGCAAATGTAACTTTTTTTTTTTATTTATTTTTTTTTTTAACGTTTATTTATTTTTGAGACAGAGAGAGACAGAGCATGAACAGGGGAGGGGCAGAGAGAGAGGGAGACACAGAATCTGAAAAAGGCTCCAGGTTCTGGGCTGTCAGCACAGAGCCAGACGCGGGGCTCGAACTCACGGACCGTGAGATCATGACCTGAGCCGAAGTCGGACACTTAACCGACTGAGCCACCCAGGCGCCCCAGCAAATGTAACTTCTAAAGTTATTTAATAAATGCTCCAGACACAGACTAGAGATGTGACTAATGTTTATCACAGTGAAAAGTTCATTCTTCATTTAAAGAAGCCATTTATGACAGGACTTCATTCTGCTGTCTTACTGCACATTCGCCACCCAGAATACTACACAAGTATTGCTAAAATGGTGTTTTATAAGAAGCAGCTAGGGCACTTTTTCTTTTAATCTTCTTGATTTCTGCAAAGTTGGTAGTAATTTCCCCTCTTGTGTTCCCCATTTTAGGAATTTGAATCTTCTCTTATTTTTTTGGTCAGTCCAGTAAAAGTTTTATTAATTTTGTTGACCTTTTTTAAAAAAACAAGTTTGGTTTCACTGATCTTCTCTATTGTTCTTCTATTCTGTTGCATTTGTTTCCACTCTAATCTTTAATAATTCCTTCTGTTCCTTACTATGGGTTCTATGCTTTTCCTAGATCTTAATGTTACAGTTTTGTTAATGATCTGCAATGTTTCCTCTTTTTATAAACATTACAGCTATAAACTTCTAAGCACTGCTTTAATTGCATCTCCTATCATTTTGATATACTGTGTTTCATTTCACTCATCTCAAAGTATTTTCTAACACCCCCCTATGATTTTCTCTTTGACACTGGTTATTTATGACTGTGCTGTTTAATTTCCACACATTTGTGAATTTTCCAAATTTTCCTCTAGTAGTGATTTCTAATTTCACTCCATTATGGTCAGAAAACTTACTTTGTATGATTTTAGTAGTTTTAAATTTATTAAGACTTGTCTTCTAGACTATCATATGGTTTAGCCTGGAGAACATACTAGGTGCACTTGAGAATTAGCCTACTGTTGTTAGGTGAGGATATCAGAGATTTATATTAGGTCTAGTTAACTTAAATTATTTGTTCATATCTTCTATTTCCTAGTCAATCTTGTATCTAATTATTATATCCATGACTTAAAGTTAGGTATTAAAGTCCTGAAATATTATTGCTGAACTATTTCTCTCTTTGATTCTGTCAGACTTTACTTCAAGGGTATTCTAGTGCTCTGTTGTTGGGTGCGCATATATTTATAATAGTTATAAATATGTTGATGAATTGACCCTTTTATCATAATAAAGTGTCCTTTATTAACAAATTTTGTCATATAATAAGTTTTGAATTAAAGTTTGGAATAATAAAGAGAATAAATAAAGTTTTGAATAATAAAGAGAAATATATTACCTGTTGGATTCTTAATTACACAGCTAGTAGCTCCATGAAGATCAGCATGTACATAAATGTCCCCTTAAAGACAAATGAGAAATAATACTTTAAGTCCTGTTCTTTTTTTTTTTTCTTTTTAATGGTTTTAATGGGTTCAAAATCCAAAGGGGATAAGAAGGCATATAAAGTCCATTTCCCACCCCTAGGAGATCTCTCATAGTCCTCCTTATAGGAAACAGCAATGGTAATATGGCAGATTACTAAAATGGTCAGTTCCTCTCTCCCTTGTTAGCCACACCTCTTTGCTCTGTGACCCTGAAGCTTCTCCCATCAAGTGGAGTCACTTCCCAATCTCTCGAATCTGGACCTACCCTGTGATCTGCCTTAGCCAGAATATAGCAGCTGTGACCAAGTGCCAGTTCTCAACCTAGGTCTTAATAGGCCTTATGTGCTTCCTCCCTTTCTCTCAGAAACTTGCTGAGTTACCGTGTAAGCAAGTCTAGGCCAGCTTGCTGGAGGGTGAGAGATGAGTCATCTAGCAAATGTAAAGGTCCTAAGGACCATGGATATTTGACATGTATGATGAGCAGTCAAGAGGTCAGACTAAGGGAAGAATGGTAAGAAATGAAGAAGGAAAGAAGCCAGGAGGCTTGTAAGCCACAGTGAGGACTGTGAGTTGTATTCTATGTGTGTGCTACCAATGAATAAACAAATGAACAAACAAATGCAGGAGTGACATCTTTCCTCTTTTGTTAAGGAAAAAGGAAAGTTCCTAACAAATAAAATGAGCAGCCATTGCTTGCCCCAACAGTTCGTCTGGGATTTGAAACTCAAAGAAGAGAAAAACTCATACTGCCCCAACACAAGCTGAGCTCACAGAGAACAAAGCTACAGAAGAGAGAGACCATGCCCTAAGTACCATGGAATACCATGCTCCCCGCTGCTTTCTCTTCTGGTCTGGGATCTGCAGTGGATATCAGATTAGTTCTGATTATTGGTTTCTGATACCCACACTGAAGGTTCAGCCACAGCGAGGTGGCTGTTATCAGCAAAGAAAAATAAATGAGAAGACTTACATACACCACAGGGCTTAAGTTCTTTTTCTAAATATGGAAAAAAAAGTTACAAACTTCCACACTAAAAAAACAAGCCTTTAAAAATTTGATCCACACTAACTTTGGAGGACTGAAAGCTATTTTGTTATAATGTAGAAGAGAATCAAAAGTCCAACACTGCAGATTAGCTCACCATTACTACTTTAGGAATATTCACTTAAAATGAAGATTAAGTGTCAAAATGCATATTCAACAAACCATAAACCATCAAGATAAACTCCTTCTACCAATTAAACCTGTCATAGAAGATGAAAATCTACATCTAATATTGAAATAATTGATCCAATTATATGACAAAATTCTTTAAAATTTTTATCTTACCTAAAAAAAATTTTTTTTAAATCTTACCCACCTGTTGTCAAGTATCTTTTCACAATCATTTCATTCTGTTGCTGATCTCTTCCACCTATAATTAAATAGTTCTCTGAGCTAACGAACCACAGAAATTTCTCAAACCTACCAAATTGAAAGAAAAAAAGTTAACATTCTTTTGCTTTATAGTCACCTGAATTCACATCCTTTTTGCAAACAAAATTCCAAGACGCTATCCTACCTTGTAGGTTAAGACAACTTGATGGTTTAATTTATTAAAGCATCAAACTGAATTTTATTGAAATCTTATCATACAAATTGGCCAAGGATATTCTTATAAGAGTCTTAGAAGTAATTAAATTCTATGTTTGAAAATATGTTCTCTCCTTATCTCCCTCTCTCAAGGATAACATAACAATGAATTACACAAAGCAACAACATACAATGTCACATGGTCCCTAGGTTTAGTTTTCTTTCAGTGGGGCACTGGCTAACTTTTGAGGCCACAAGTAAGAAAGAAGTTTTCTCACTCTGTCCTGAATCAACTGAATACTTACATATATGGTATTCTTTATACTTTTATACTTCTAAAGGTAATTTTTGCTCTATAAAACTAACTTTTCTCAAAAGAAAAAGTAATTTGGTTTTCATGATTAATACATACCATCATGATAAAAAGTAAAGAGTATATATTTGTATAACATTTAGAAAATGACAAAATAGAGATGAACAGAAATATTTTCTATATTACATATGACTATTTCTTTGACTTAATCTACAATTTAAAAACTTCTGATTAAAAATGATAGATTAAGCACTGGCATTAAACTCCCTTTTAACACCCAAAATATAATAGCACAAGTATTATGTTCCTGCTTTCTCATCTGATTTTTTATTAATACATATACATGGTTCAGAAATGTTTTAAATCAGACAAAAAAGGTATAGTTTAAGATCCTGCATCCCCTTTCAGTTCTCACTACCAATATCAAACAGAAGTCCACTGTTACTAGCTTTCTGTATATCCCTCTCCAGAGTTTCTTTATACATATAAAAGCTTTAAAAAATGCTTATTCTAAACCTTTTCTTTTTTTTTTTTTTTTTTTTTTTTTTTTTTTTTTTTTTAACGTTTTTATTTATTTTTGGGACAGAGAGAGACAGAGCATGAACGGGGGAGGGGCAGAGAGAGAGGGAGACACAGAATCGGAAACAGGCTCCAGGCTCCGAGCCATCAGCCCAGAGCCATCAGCCCAGAGCCTGACGCGGGGCTCGAACCCACGGACCGTGAGATTGTGACCTGGCTGAAGTCGGACGCTTAACCGACTGCGCCACCCAGGCGCCCCTAAACCTTTTCTTTTAAACACAACACACACTATTCTGCAAACTGGTTTCTTTTTTTCACTTAAAAATGTTTTTTTGGAGCACCTAGCTGGCTCAGTTGATGAAGCATGCGACTCTTGATCTCGGGGTTGTGGGTTCGAGTTCCACACGGGGTACAGACATTACTTAAAATCTTTTTTTTTTTTTTTATAATTTTTTTTTCAACGTTTTTATTTATTTTTGGGACAGAGAGAGACAGAGCATGAACGGGGGAGGGGCAGAGAGAGAGGGAGACACAGAATTGGAAACAGGATCCAGGCTCTGAGCCATCAGCCCAGAGCCTGACGCGGGGCTCGAACTCACGGACCGCGAGATCGTGACCTGGCTGAAGTCGGACGCCTAACCGACTGCGCCACCCAGGCGCCCCTTTTTATTTTCTTAAAAAAATTTTTTTTTAACATTTATTTGTTTTCGAGAGACAGAGCATGAGCCAGGGAGGGGCAGAGAGAGAGAGAGGAGACACAGAATCCGAAGCAGGCTGCAGGCTCTAAGTAAGCTGTCAGCACAGAGCCTGATGCGGGGCTCGAACCCACAAACTGTAAGATCATGACCTGAGCCGAAGTCGGATGCTCAACCGACTCAGCCACCCAGGCGCCCCAACATTACTTAAAATCTTAAAAAAGTCATCTTCATTGTTGAATGGATGTACTATACTTAACAATTCTTCTATTGATGGTAGAGAGGTTTCTAAAACAACATAAATGCACAAGTACAAAGACAATGAGAAACGTAAGGATGTATTTCTAATTATTTTAGTAAAGGAACATAACAGGAAAAAAAAATCAGCAGGAGGCAAAAAGACAAAGAATAAAGAACAAAATAGAAAGCAAACAGTAGGGGCGCCTGGGTGGCTTAGTCGATTAAGGGTGAGACTCTTGGTTTCAGCTCAGGTCATGATCTCATGGTTCAGGAGTTTGAGCCCTGCATTGGTTACATGCTTACTGCAAGGAGCCTGCTTGGGATTCTCTCTCCCTCTCTCTCTCTGCCCCTCCCCCCACCTCTCTCTCTCTCTCTCTCTCTCAAAATAAATAATCTCAAACAAAAAAAAAAAAAAAGAAAAAGACAGCAAATAATAAAATGGATAGATTTAAACCCAAATATATCAGAAATTGCATTAAATGTAGTCAATTCCCCAGATTAAATGTAAAGACTGTCAGACTGGAAAATGATATATACACTCCTTTAAAATATTAAAATATAAGGATATAAAAGGATTGAAATAGAATGATGGAAAAAGATTTATCATGCAAGCACTAACCAAAAGAAAGTTGATGTAGTTTTAATATCTCACAGAGAAGGGAAAAAGAAGTTAGAAGTTAAAGGAACATCTGATTACAGTTAATAAAAGGCTCAATTCTGCAGGAAGACATACAGCTTTGTATTTATACTGCCTCATATATATAAAGCAAAAAATGGCCAAAATAAAAGGAGAATGACACAAGTGCACAAGTATGTGATCTTTTATTTATTAAAAAATAATTTTTTAAATGTTTATTTATTTTTTGAGAGAGGGAGAGAGACAGCATGAGTAGGGGAGGGGCAGAGAGAGAGGGAGACACAGAATCCGAGGCAAGCTCCAGGCTCTGAGCTGTCAGCACAGAGCCCTACACGGGGCTGGAACTCATGAACCATGACACCATGACCTGAGCTGAAGTCGGACATTTAACTGACTGAGCCACCCAGGTGCCCTTATTTATTTAAAAAAAAATTATTTTTAATTTTTTTTTTTTTGAGAGAGAGAGACCAAGTATGAGCGGGGGAGGGGCAGAAAGAGTGGGAGACACAGAATCTGAAGCAGGCTCCAGGCTCTGAGCTATTAGCACAGTTCAAATAGGTCTTGAACTCATGAACCGTGAGATCATGACCTGAGCCAAAGCTGGACACTTAACCAATTGAGCCACTGAGGTGCCCCACAATTATGTGATTTTTAACAAAACTCTCAGTAATTAAGAAAACAATCACTAAAAAAAGAATTAGTGGGGGCGGCTGGATGGCTCAGTTGGTTAAATGTCTAACTCTTGATTTTCGGCTCTGTGCTGACATCATGCAGCCTGCTTGGGATTCTCTTTCCCTCTCTCAGCTCTCACACTCTCTCTCTCAAAATAAATAAACACTTTGGGGCGCCTGGGTGGCGCAGTCGGTTAAGCGTCCGACATCAGCCAGGTCACGATCTCGCAGTCCGTGAGTTCGAGCCCCGCGTCAGGCTCTGGGCTGATGGCTCGGAGCCTGGAGCCTGTTTCCGATTCTGTGTCTCCCTCTCTCTCTGCCCCTCCCCCGTTCATGCTCTGTCTCTCTCTGTCCCAAAAATAAATAAAAAAAAAAAAAAAAAAAAAAAAAAAAGAAATAAACACTTTTTTAAAAAATTAGTAAAGATGCTAAAGATTTGAAAAACATGATTGATGGATGTGATCTAATTAATAGAGAGATGCACTCAACAACTATACAACAAACACTCTTTTAAACTATATATGAAACATTTGTAAATAAAGGGGACCATAAATATGCTGGACCATGAAGCAAGTTTCAACAACATATGTCAAAGGGTTGAGATAATTCAGAATGCTATCTCTGAACATTATGCAAATTAAGCTAGAAAGCAATGACAAAAATATAACCAAAAATCTTCATAGGTTTGGAAATTAATAAACATTACTTTTAAATAAGGCATGGGTGAAGAAATCACAATGTAAATTAGAACACATTTCGACATGAAAGATAATGAAAATAGTATATAACAAAACTTTTTAGATACAGTTAAAGCCAGATTTAAAGGGAAATTTGCTGCCTTAAATACTTATCAGAAAAGAAGAGAAGCTGGGAGAAAAAAAGCAATATACCAAATTTCCATCTCAAGAAATCATAAAGGGATATACAAATGAATCTCAAAGAAAAACAGAAAGAGAAAAATAATAAAACAGAGAGCACAGATATAATAGAGGAGATCAACAGTTAAAACTGGTTCTTTTTTTTAAGTTTATTTTTGAGAGAGAACGCACTCGTGCGCAAGAAGAGCATAAGCAGGGGAGGGGCAGAGAGACAGGGAGAGACAGAATCCCAAGCAGGCTCCATGCTACCAATGCAGAGCCTGACGCAGAGCTGGGTCTCACAACCATGAGATCATGACCTGAGCCCAAATCAAGAGTTGGATGCTTATTAACTGACTAAGCCACCCAGGTGTCCCAAGAACTTCTGAGACACGAAAATTACAAGTCAATCCTATTCATCAATAGAGATGTGAGAAAAAGAAAGGAAAGAGAGAGAAGAGCAACAAAATTTTTAAAAATGGAAAAACCAAGGGACAAGTGATCAGGCTCAAGAAGCTGAATCCCAGGCTGACAATGGAAAAAGCCAAGAAACAAATCAATCTACACTGTGTAACCCATAAAAAACTTAAAAACAGCACAAGGTACTGCTAGAAATAGGTTAAGCTGGGGTTAAAAAAAGGAAAAAAGTTCCAGCTGTGAACATGGTAGTAGCTGCTCCTTCCACATCCTAACAGAAAGCCAGAAGTTAATGTTCTATAAAGTGTACGAAAAGGATCTTCAAATTAGGGGAAATGTGGCACAGTTGTAAGTAGGAGAAACATATGTAAAACAGCAATTTAGTAAATGTATGCATTACTGGGGACTAAGCTTCTGCAACCTATTATTCCCATTGGGCTTCCAAAATGCTGACAACCAGCTCTTCACTTTCCAAGCAGGGGAAAAACAAAAAACAAAAAACAAAAAACACCTTTCCTGAAAAATGAGACCAGCTGAGGAGGAAAAAAGCTAAACACAGTGAGAATTCCACACAAAATAGCCCCCATACATCATTTTATAAGCCTAACCTCCCACAGAGAACTTCCAATCGGCATTTTCATGCTCTACTATAAAATGTGAACAGACAATACGAACAGACAATTAAGGATCACAAGACAGTAATAAACGTCCTTAACAAAAGCTGAAGACAAACCCAACAAATAAAAGAATATTAAAAAAAACAAACAAAAAACCAAGGGGTGCCTGGTGGCTCAGTTGGTTTAGCGTCCGACTTCAGGTGAGGTCATGATCTCGCGGTTCATGGGCTCGAGTCCCGCGTCGGGCTCTGTGCTGACAGCTCAGAGCCTGCAGCCTGCTTCAGATTCTGTGCCTCCCTCTCTCTCTCTGCCCCTCCCCTGCTTGCACTCTTTCACTCTGTCTCTCAAAAATAAATAAACATAAAAAACAAACCAAAAACCAGCAAGAAAAGAATACTTTTAAATAAAAATACATCAAAACTACTCTGATTATAAAGAACTTGAGCAAAAGTTTTTAAAAAGTAACAAAAAAACAAAAACACTTAAAAATTCAGTGGAAAGACTGAAAGATAAAGGAAATCTCTCAGAATATAGAACAAAAGGATTAAAAGTTGAAAAATAGAAAATGCAAAAAAATTGGAGGACCATCCAAGGAGTCCCATATTAAAATTTTTTTTTTATGTTTATTTATTTTTGAGAGAGAGACAGTGAGAGCCAAGTGGAGTTGGGGTAGAGAGAGAGGGAGACAGAATCTGAAGCAGGCTCCAGGCTCTGAGCTATCAGCACAGAGCCCGGCGAAGGGCTCGAACTCACAAACCGCGAGATCACACCGTGAGCTAAATTTGGATGCTTAATTCGACTGAGCCACCCAGGCGCCCCCAAGGAGTTCCATATTTAATAAATAAGACTTCCAGAAGAAAACAAACCAAAAAAAAAAAAAAATCCGTAAGAAATATTTCAAGAAAATTTATCAGAACTGAAAGATTCCAAATTAAGAGACTCAGAGTATTCAGCCTAATAGATTAAAACATCCTCGCCAACCTACATCATTGTGAAAATTTGGAAAACTGAGAGGAAAAAAATTAAGATCTACAAGTTTACAGAAAGGCAAAAACAAATTTTCAATAAAATATAAACTATCAAAATGACATCAGACTTCTGAAGATCAAATTTGAAAGCTAATGCAATGAACAATGACTTTAAACCTTTTCAAATCAGAATTCTATCAGCCGCACAATTAAATAAAACAATTTTTTTTTACATATCAAAAACTTCAAAAGCTTTACATCCTATACACGCCTTCTTATGTCGCTTCTAGAGTACACATTCCATCAACTAAGAAAAGAAGTAGGAGATTCAGGACAGAGAATCCAACACAGAGAAAGGTAAAGAGAACTTCCAGAATAAAATAAAATGAAATCTTAAGATCTTTAGGGTAACCAATTTAGAACAAAGTAGGTCAAAATCTCAGGAGAGACTTCTGCAAGATACGGATAGAATTCCAATGTGTCTGAGCACACCTGGAAGAGGAAGGTAAATGAAACAAGACAATTACCACCTTCACGAAGACAAAAAGCTGAGCAGGGAAGGAAAAGAAACAGTGTTATATGACTCAGCTGTGACTACAATAAAATATTACTGTATATTAATGCTGGATATCTACCTTGACAAATTTATGTCCCTTTACTGGGAGGCTGGCTGGTGTGTATCTGTGTAATGGAGCACCAAATGGAAAGAATAAAATCTTCACCTTCCATAGTGGGAAGTCATTGACAGAGTATAAAACAGAAATACCAAGAAGCAGCAATATAAGCACATTACTAAGAGGAAAGGAGGTAAACACCAAAACAATTAGCTAAAAGAGCTAAAAATAGTTTCCATAAGAGAAGAGGCAACAGGACTAGGGGTAAAATACTGCAAGGCTACTGGTTTTTGTAACAAGCTTTGTAGAACTGCTTGATTTTTCTAAACAATATACATGTATAATTTTAATTAAAAAACAAAAAAACTATATTTTTAAAAGGTAGAACACTTACCAGTATACTTTTCTTGCTTTCTGAATAGAGGTAACTGTTTGGACTTCTTTTAACGTTTGCTTTGTTTTTTTTTCTGCTGATTTAAATGCCTATTTATAAGAAAAAAGTTTTTAAATAATTTGTTGACAATGTATTTAAATAACACTAAGTAAATAAGACAAGAAATTATTTTTAAACGTCACAAAATGGCAACTATTTACATACATACACCATATACACACAAAATAAAGAGTTGTGCCTTAAATATTAAAATAATTTAAGTCAAAGGTTAATGTATACAAATATTTGCTCAAGACCTACAAATTTTAAAAAGTTTCATTTGTTAACAGATACTGAGTATCTATCATATGATAGGTTCTGGGCTAGATGCTGGGACACAATAGTGAATAAGAGGAAGTTCTCACTCTCACCCTACTAGAGGGTCGAGGAGAAGACATGAATATCAAACACATAATCATTCAAATAAACATGTTAAGTGCTTCTAAGGATGCTATGAGAATATAACAAGAGAACCTAACTTATAAATGCTTATGGTCAAAGAAGGTATTTCTAAGGAAATGGCATTTAGGCTGAAGTCTGAAGGGTAAATGGAATTATCAAGGCAAAGAATAGGAAGAGCACTATAAGCAAAAAGAAAAGGCCAACTTCACCAAGAAAGTAGTGATTACACAGTAAAATGTCAAGAAATGAGGTTGGAGAGAGAGATAGAAGACAAGTCATGAGGGCTACTCATTTAACAGATACACATATTTTTAATGTTTGTTTATTTTTGAGAGAGAGCGTGCGTGAGCAAGTGAAGGAGGGGTTGGGGGGGGGGGTGGTGGACAGAGGATCTGAAGCAGGCTCCGTGCTGACAGCAGAGAGCCCCATGCCAGGCTCAAACTCACCAACTATGAGATCATGAACTGACACGAAGTTGGACCAAAGTCGGATGCTTAACCAACTGAGACTCCCAGGCACCCCTCATTTAACAGATATTAATGTTACTATGTTCAAGGCAATATTCTAGGGGCTGGGACAAAGCAATGAACAAAACAAAGATCTTACTTTCATACAATCTACATTCTAGAGGAAAGACAGATCAACATATGTTGGGGGGGTGTTTTTTAAGAAGAAAAATAAAGCAGAATAAGAGGGAGAGGTTGAGGGTACTACTATTCTTTTTTAATGTTTATTTGAGAGAGAGAGAGAGAGAGAGAGGACAAAAGCAGGGGAGGGGCAGGGAGAGGGAGAGAGAGAATCCCAAATAGGTTCCATGCTGCCAGTGCAGAGCCTGATGCAGGGCTCAAACTCATGAACCATGAAATCATGACCTAAGCGGAATCAAGAGTTGGCCCCTTAACCAACTAAGCTTACTAAGTAGTACTACTTTTAGTAAATATGGTCAAAAAGGCCTGTCTGGGGCATCTGGGTGGCTCAGTTGGCTAAGTGTCTGACTTTGGCGCAAGTCATGATCCTGCACCTCGTGAGTTCAAGCCCCACATTGGGCTCTCTGCTATCAGCTCTGAACCGGCTTTGGTTCCTGTCTCCTACTCTCTCTGCCCCTCCCCAGCTCGTACTTTCTCTGTCTCAAAAATAATAATAACATCAAAAAAAGGGGCACCTGGGTGGCTCAGTCGGTTAAGTGTCTGACTTCAGCTCAGGTCATGCTCTCACCATTTGTGCATTCAAGCCTGCATCAGGCTCTGTGCTGACAGCTCAGAGCCTGGAGCCTGCTTTAGATTCTGTGTCTCCCTCTCCCTCTGCCCCTCTCCCACTCAAGCTCTCTCTCTCTCTCTCTCTCTCTCTCAAAAATAAATAAACATTAAAAAAAATTTTTTTAAACATCAAAAAAAAATTTTTTTAAAGAAAGGCCTCTCTGATAAAGTCTCATTTTAGTAGACATGCCAATGAATGGAAGGATCAAACCATGGAAACTTTAAGGGAAAAACATTCTCTGTAGAAAGAGCAACAAACACAAATGCCCCGAGAAGGCAGCATGCATCACTGTTACAGGAACACCTAAGATCCCAGTGTCGCTGAAAAGAGTGTAGCAAGAGGAATGCAGGTGATTAAATTGGAGGGGAGTGGATCAGGTAGGACCTTACAGGGCAGGAGAAGGGCTTTGACCTGTCTTGATAAGATGGGAAGCAAATGGATTTTGAACAAAGAGAAATAACTTCATTTTTTATTTAAAAGGATCACTATGGCTACTGTTTGAAGAACAGACTGTAGGGGGAGAAGGGTAGAAGGCAGAGACCCAAGAAGAGGCTACTGTTACAGTCTATGTGAACAGAAATGACGGGGGCTGGGATTATTGAGAAGCGGTCAGATTCTGGTTATACTCTACAAAAGACCTACAAGGATTTGCTGATGGACTGGATATAATTTATGAGAGAAAAGCCTAGGATGACTCTAATACTTTTAACTCAAGCAAAGGGAAAAAGGAAGGTGCTATTTATAGCATGGGGAAGACTGGGGAAGGAGCAGGTTTGGGGAAGAAAATAAACACTGGAAATACATATAATTACAGCAAAATTAAGTTTGAAAGTTATTTCTGAATTAGAAAACCTCATTTAAACGAAATAATTAAAGCCACTCATTTAAAGCAGAGAAAAAACAATTCACATTCACTCTAAGAAATAGTAAGTACCTTCTCAGCAGCTTCAACGGTCTTTTGTGTTTTCTTAGCAGCATACCTCTTGTGATCATAGTATCTAGAAAAATGCATTTCTCTTAATTTTAAGTAAAATTAAGCTATTAAAATTTTAAGTAAAATTAAGCTATTCTTTAGCTTTCTATTTATGTTACTTCTAATTTTACACATTCAAATCATATGGAACAAATTTTGCGCATTATGCAACTTTGTTTTGTATGTTTTGAAAACAAAGTTGTATAATGCACAAAGATTTTAAAAAGTGTTTTCACCCCAAAACACATACATACGTAATATATATACATATATTATCCTTATTATCCTGATTTATTGCAGATATTTTACTTACAATTCATACTTAACACTTACTTTTTGGCATTGGCATATGCTGACAAGCTGAGATCAACATCAACAAGTAATGGCCTATTTTTTTGAGGCTTCTGCAGCTGTTTATTCTTTTGCTTTTTCTTTTTTCCTTTTGGTGCTTCGGTTTCATTTTTTTCAACAGTGATGTCACCATCAACATCGTCATCTTCCTCCTCTGATAACAAGTATGGATTTCTATTAAAAATATTCAATAGTATTTCACTAATGTCAATGACATCACTTTTTTATTTTCAATTTTTTTCCTCAATGAAATTATAAAGTTATTTGCAGTATTTAAACAGTTGCATTATTTTAATGTAAATAATGTTTTTTCTGTATCTTCAAGGATAAACTTCCAAATACAAGAGAAAAAATTTTAAATGAATACAGTGAACAATTAAACAGCAAAATAAAAACAAGCATTAACTGCTTAACTAAGAATCAAACTCACCTTAGTAGCATTGTAACATGGTTTGTTTGTAGTTTTAATTCTTTAATTGCACTTGCAACAGGGTCTCCTTGAGCTTGGGCTTCTTTCACAATTAACCCAATTTCTGTCCAATCTATCTGGTTGGCTAAAGCACTTCGAACAACCTGAATAGCTCTGTCAACTATCTGTAGGTTCATTTCTATGAGCTCTCCTTTAAGTTTGTCTATTTCCTTAAGAAACAAAAACAATTACTGTAATACCATGTTAAAGTTATGTTTTTAGTTTTTATTTTAATTCCACTTAGTTAACATACAATGTTTTATTTAAAGTTACCATTTTTGAAATCTGGGAAAAAGCTAAACAGAATACCTGAGCCTGTTGAAGAGCTTCTAATCTGTTTTCGTGATCCTTCCGGACGTTATCTAATTTCTTCAATGCTTGTTTTTCCTTTTGTGGGCAAAACATATTTTTCAAAAATTAGTTTTCTTCTGCCTTCTGCACCTTTCCTCTCTTACATCCTGAAACTCTCCCTCCTCCACTTCAACCCCACAATGCTGTCTGAGGTTCCTGCAGTCCAACACCCAGGTCTACCCTACCCCAAAGTGTTTCAAGCTCCCAAATTACCTCTCCCCACTACTTACTTCCCATTCCCTATATAGGAATGTATTCTGACTACAAGACATTTTCTTCTTATCACATAACTGTAAAGTTTTAGGGAAATGCATTCTTAAAGAACACAAATTACCAAAAGAGCTTCTTTTTAAGTTATTGCTGCTTTTAATTTTCTCAGTATTATTTCTACAGAGTACTCTTTTTCTTAAATTAATGCCACAAAGTCTCACAGTAGTTAATTTACCTTCTATATAGCATTTTAGCATTTATCATTTGCATTTCAAGGTTATTGATTTGAGGCAAATTTTCTAACACTAGTAACAGAATCATCAGTTAATGAAGGTCTGAATCATGGGATGTAGTATTTAAAAGATTTGAATCATAAGAATGGTGACTATTAAAAGAACACACAGTGATTACTAAAATAATTCATGAATATTCTGATGCACATAAAAACATGCAATCCAATGTTACTGCTAAATATGTTTACTAGCTAAAGTGCTGCCACCGTGTGGCAGGCACACTGTTTAATTCACTCAACCCACCAGCTTTGAAATTGTGCTGTTAATTTTTTAAACAGAGGGGAGGGCACAGAGATTCATATAATTCCAAACTTTTGCACACGTACTTCAAGAATTTATTAATATTTTTGAAAAATTAAATCCTCTTCAAATCAAGAGTGACTGTGGCTAATTTCTAAAACAACTCTGTGGCAATGCTCCAAAATCATGGTCAAATGTACCGAGAAACAGAGCATATTAAAACTTCCTGTGGAGTTTGAAAGCCCACTTAGAATAAAACCCAGTTTAATGAAAAATACACTTATTTGTACAGAAAGAACGTTTCCCTTTCTTTTGGCCTACTTAAAAATCTCCTTGGAACAATGTTCCCTTAACAGCAAAGGTTGAAAAGCTTTGGGTTGCTATAATAACCCATATTATACTAGGGAATAAATAACAGGACTCACCTTCCCATTGTATTTTCCATTTTAGAGAATATCTTACGTACAGATGGAACAAACGAGGGAATGCTTTTCAACAATGAGATCTCCTCTGGACCATTATCAGTGATCCAAGGGATCAGGGCATTCCCATACTACTGCTGAAACGTCACCTATTCCTATATGAAAGCATCGTCTACACAGCAAATCACACCAAGCCTAGTTTAATGTTTTTAACAATACCATACCTGTTGTAAAGCTTTTAAATCTATTTTCTGACCTTCTATCTTGGAATAAAATTCGTCCACGGCCTTATTTAAAAAACAGAAAAAGACAGTAACTGGTTAAAAAAAAAAACAAAACAGGGTTTCTACTTCAACTTAGATACACAGAATTTTAGAGTCCATTTTGTTTCATAACACTACCCAAAGAACTTGAACAGATTCCCAGGAAATGTATTATATAGCTCAAAGGGCCAAGAATCAAATTAAGTTCAAACCTTTGGTCCTTCATCTTGAAATAAAGTGACAATAAAAATTTCCAACAGTTTTTATTTGTGACTGCAATGATCTTTAATGCTCAGATACAGTGATTGTAAACCAAAAATATTTTTAATTTATCAATCAAATCAAGTTGGTATTAATTTAATAACTCATATCATACTAACTGGTCAAAAAAACAGAATTGGAAAACCCACCTTGTCAAATGATTCAAATTCTATATATGGACATTGTGAATGTTGAGAAAACAAGAAAGGATGAAATTCCTCATACCTGCAAAACATATTTATTGTATCATTCAAGAACATTAATAAATATCCAAAGTAAACTGACTCATGCCTATATGCTTACGTGAGTATGTCTTCAGTTGGTTTATCTACTTCCAAGCTTGGTTTTATTTCTCTTTTCTGAATGATGTACCCCTACAAAAATCCAATATTAAAATTCATTTCTCTTCATAGTTAAGATGTATCTTCCATGACTGATCCCGATTTTATTAAACTTACAAAATTATTCTAGTTTTAAATAATCTGCTGCATTTGTCTACTGATTGTATCAATTCTCAAAATGATGTTTCTAGGCTCAATAAGTATTATTAAATAATACTTTTTTTCATATGGACAAGAAAAATAAGGAATAAAGAAAATTAAAACTAGTGATTTGATAAAATGATGGGATTATCCATGTACATTTTGCTTTTTTCTTCCTAATTTTAGATATTCTGCAACTTTAAAAAGTCAATAGCACTTTACTTTCAGGAGAAAAAGTCTTAGGTTTACTTTGTTGGTAAGAAATTTTAATTCATTTTAAAAACTGGGCAGGTGTATCTGCACTGAATTTAGCTGGAATTAATCAGAACTTCCTCTGAACTTCTAGTATAAAGTTATACTTTGAATAGGGAACAAAAACAAGATATGAGATGATTCAGAGGATGTTTACCTATTAGAGTGATGTAAATTGCTAATTTTTTAATTAAGTGCTAGCAATTAAAAAGTATTTCTCTAAATAAAATCAACCTAAGAGGAATTATTTTCAAATTCCTCAACTTTCCTGGTATGCCAATTGTGACCTGACCTAGTACTTTCTATAAAAAGAAGAGAAGAAGGGCGCCTGGGAGGCTCAGTCAGCTAAGCATGTCACTCTTGATTTCAGCTCAGGTCATGACCTCAGGGTTCATGAGATCAAGCCCCATGTCAGGCTCTGTGCTGACAG
Source organism: Prionailurus bengalensis (assembly GCF_016509475.1). Lineage (NCBI taxonomy): Eukaryota > Metazoa > Chordata > Mammalia > Carnivora > Felidae > Prionailurus > Prionailurus bengalensis. The sequence goes on from NC_057355.1 coordinate 98,338,680, forward strand.
GGCAGAAGTCTGCTTGGGATTCTCTTTCTTCCTCTCTCTCTCTCTGACCCTCCCCTTGTTTGCATGCTCTTCCATGTGCATTCTCACCCTCTCTCAAAATAAATAAACTTAAAAAAAAAAAAGGAACAGAAGAAAAATTATAACCCAACAGCAATTAGAAAAAAAAAAAAACCAAAAAACCCTAGAATAAGCCTATTACAGATGTTGAATTTCCAAATTAACAAAAAACTTACATATAGTGATCCCTAATTAACTGTGAATTCTGAAAATCTAAAGAAATAAAACCACAATATACAATAGTACAATATACAATAATAATATGTGGTACTACCTTTCCACTGAAGTTGGATGTTGTTTTCATATAGTCTTCTGCTTTCTGCAGACAAACAAGTACTTTTTCAAGGTCTAACAGAACAAAATGGAAAAAAGGAATGCCAATCAGGTGCCAATTAACTACTACAAAACCATACTGAAAACAGAAAAGTGCTTATGAAATAATAAAAGTGTTCAAGAAAATTAAATATAGTTACTTCGTGTTTATAATCAGTATATGTAAATAAGAATATGTTTTGGCCAGCTTGTGATCCCAATAGTTTTTTACTGAATCCATCTTTACCCTCATGATGTTAAAGATACTTTGTTTATATACTAAATTCCCATGTATACGTGGGCCTGTTTCTGAATTTTTCATTTTCTACTTTTTCAAAAACTATTAGGTTCTTAATATACCTTTATCTGTAAAAGGGTTATTCTCCATCACTACTATTATTTTCCAGAGTTATCCTGAACATTTTCACATGCTTTTATTCCACAGTATTTATTTAAAAAACCAGAACACTGCAATTGCAAAAACAATACCACCTGTTGGCATTTTGATCAGGATTGCACTGAATTAGTATGTCAAACACAAAATCACTCACTAAAACATTAATTTGTATTTTTAAACATAAAAACATTTACAGCATAAAAATTAATATCCCCAAATCTTAACTGATACGTAATCCCAAGATATAAACACGAAGAATATATTTTTGTAATTTTACATGAGAATCTGCAAATAAATTTGTCAAAAGCCAAGTCTTCCTTTTCCCTTATATTTCCTCTAATTTTTTACTGTCCTAATCTGGCAATTTAGTTAGATTCCCTTAAGTAGTTACAAAAGCCTAATTCATCATATAGACACACTACAGTTCTTATAGAATTAAAATGCATGAATAAAGCTATTACTAAAAGCACTCCAACTTCCTAGTCAGAAGGTGAATAACTCAACTACATCAAGTGTTATACCAGATCCTACCTCAAGTATGGTAACCACTTCAATTATTCAGGGGAAGGAGAATATTGTAAAGTTGAAAAGTACTAAGGTAGGTCAAGAGACTGAAATGTGAGTTACCAGGGATAAAGTGCCACATTAGAGCAGGAAGCTAGAAATACCATATGGATAGAACATTCATAGACCTGGGGCGCCTGGGTGGCTCAGTTGGTTAAGCGTCTGACTCTTGATTTCGGCTCAAGTCATGATCTCACAGTTCATGGGATCAAGCCCCATGTCCCTCTCTGCCCCTCCCTTGCTCACATTCTTTCTCTCTCAAAATTAATAAATAAACAAACATAAAAAAAATTAATAGATCAAATATTTTATAGTTTTTACAGATTTACTACCTGCTCACTTTTATTACTTTCTCAGAAAGAATTTTCATAGTTTTTTTAAAAAGGAAATACATGAAAATGGGCAAAAATTGTAGTATGCAGGCATACCTTTACTTTCAAATTTTTCATCCACTTTGACATTGCCAGAGAATCCATTTTCTATAAGACAGTGTTCAATGAGAGCTGGTCCATAGGCTATAAAAGCAGAAGATATTATTTTTAGTATTCCCCTATATAATATTCAAAATATAATATGAAATTTACATCCCAATATAAATATCTACTCAGAAGTCAATGAAAATAACAATTTACTTATTTTGCTTTTTATGATTTTATTTTTTTACTTTACTTATTTTGAAATGTAATTACAAATGATAATTCAAGTACTTACAAAAATTTGAGACTACAACTGCAGAAGTCAGTGCATAAATTTTATAAGAATTTAATGGAATTGAGCCACATATAAAGGATTTCAAATCAGGAATGAAAGACTGCTTTAGTATCCAAAAACTGGTTAATACAATACCCCATATTAATAAATTAATTTTAAAAATCCAAACTTAACAATTTTATGTATGCTATACTAACAGTTGGAAAGCTGTAAAGGTAACTTATTAATGCATTCTAATTTCAGAAGAGAGGACAAGTGACTCCCTAATGCCCAGTAACTGAGGATACCTGCTGCCCAAGTCCTCTCCAGACTCATCAGTGTAGGGATGAGTAATGATTTTTCAAGTATAAGTTTATTGGATTATCTTTATCCGATTGAAAGTACCTGACAGATTCTGGGGTACCCTGAGACACACCAATTAAAAACAAAAACAAAAACAAAAACTCAAGTGGTTATTAAATCAAAGATTCACAATGAAAAGAAAAAAAACACAATTTCTCAGAATAGTACACTAGCACTAAAATGCTAGATAACATACTATCAGTTTATTTAGCTGTATTGCTTTTAAATAAAAGCTAACACATAAAGGTCAAACTTCATGTGGTATAACAAATTCCTCTTTCCTTAAAAATAAATTCTTATTTATTCAAAAGATAATTTTAAGCTCCCTTCTACATTATCAAGTTGTTGTAATACTCTCTTGAGTTATAAAAGATTTAAATATATTCCTGAAAACTACATTTTCTTGCAAACATTTCATTGCTCTATTTAGGCTTACTCACGAAGTAATGGATTAAGAACTCTCTTCAGTAGTTCACCTTTAGGTGCACTGGCTATTATTTCAGTCAGTCTGTGAAAACAAAATTGACACGCCTCTCATTATCTTTTATTTAATAAAACTTACAGCAATATTCATATTTACAATACTTTCATTTCCATCAAATCGCCTCATCATCACAATACTCTAACATACAAGAAGAATTAGTTCACTTTGTAGGTAAGAAAATGGGTCATAAAAGTAATTTACCCAAGGGCAGTAGGTTCCTGAGCAGCAGACTAGGACCTGAAACCAAGTCTTCTAAGAAAAATCAATACTTTTCAACTTAGTCATATTGTTTATTGAAAATGTGCCCATATGTGTTAAGAAAGAGATGTTCCTATATAACAGGTAAATGTTTGTAGAGCTTGGTGATAATCTTAATACCTGGAATGGCTTTACCTAATTATGCATTTAGTAAGAGCTCTTAAGGATGCTGTTTGGCCACTCTGATCCCCAGATCAGCAGCACAAACATCACCTGAGAACTTGTAAGAACTGAAAATTCCTGGGCTCTACACCAGATCCACTGAATCAGAAACTGGAAGCAGGGGCAGGATATGTTTTATCAAGCCATCCAGGTGAATGTGACCCATGCTAAACTTTGAGAACCTCTGCTACAGCTATTAGCAAAACCTTCCAGCCAGAAGAGTACCTAAAATCAGCACCTTATCCTACGGTACTCCCTTTTCTTAGCTAAACCATATCCGTTTGTACTCTGTGCAAGATAGCCATCTGTCTTCCCACAGAATAGCTAGTAAGTTCCCTCACTTTACCAAGAAATCATCAACACCTGAAGTAACACCAACCAGCCTTAGATTAAAAAGACACACAGATGCTACTTGCAAATGAGGTTTAATTGCTTACATGCACATTTAAATAGTTCAAGCAGTCCAAATTTAGTTATTTTATGCAAATGAACAAAATATTTTATGTGACAGTTCTTTAATATTCTGACATATGATCTATTTTACCTTTTAATACAACATGAAATGAGTTTAGAAACAAAACATGTTACCTTTCCAAAGTAAGCAAAGGTTCAGCAGCTCTAGCATGATCAACTGGGTAGCGTTCACGAACAGCAAATTTAACATCATCTGACTCATCAGTTCGAAATCTTAGTATATTCAAAATTAGGTACTCATAATCTGTAAGAACAATGTTTCCCTGTAATAAAATAAAATATAATTTATTGCTTTTCCCAATCATTCTTGAAACTTCTTAAAAAGTGAGAAAGAAAATGGGGTCTCTTAAAAACCTGAATCAAAGCTACAATGAAGTTACAAACAAAAAGCACTTGAGTCACATCTAAACAGTGCTCCTTGCACTTGTCCATCATAGACTGAAATAAGATAAACAAATAAAGGACCCCAAGTTTGAAACATAATGAAGGAATATAAAGCAACTTTAAACTCACTGTCTGATCGTTCTACTGAAGTCACTAATGGAAGTACAACAGTTACCACCTACTTTTCACAACTTTGCTTTACACCGCCTTGCTTTTACAAAAGACCTACATTAATACCGGTCTACTGACCGAAAGAAATCTGAAATTAATTTTCACTTTTATGAAAATAAGGCAAAAAACAAAAAAAAAGCATTCAGTTTGTTTGGCAGTGACCTGTTATAGAGTCAGCAGGCAACCCAAGCAGTGAGTCAAACCCCATTCCCTGGCAACTTAACTCAGCATTTCAGCATCAAGCCATCATAGCTTTGAACTGTGAGCATCTGTGCTTTACCTCTACTTATTTTGTGCATCTATTAGTAAGATATGTCCTTACAGTATCAGAAAAGCCTAAGAGAAGGTATTTTCTGGGGATGTTCAAAAGTTTTTCTATATAAATTGGTGACAACTGCTTCTTTGCTTTATGCCATTTCAGCTTACAAAAGTTTCCATATGAACGCTCTACTTTCGGAGAGCAGGAGAAACCTGTAGTCAGTTAACACCTTGATGATCACCAGCTAAACTTACTGTTGTCCTTGCAGGAGGTAGGTCTACAAATACCGTGGCTTATTAAAAACAATTCAGAACAGACAGATATTTCAGAAACCAAATAAAGAGATATTTATACTTTCATCTGCAATTTGTCTTTGGATAGCAATAGTTATGTGGCAAAATCAATACAGATAGTTACACTTTATACCCACGTGGTTCCACACTTGTAATGTAGCCTAATGTAAGAACTCCATAAAACCAAAAGCTATATGTTTAAAGATATTCACTGCAGTTTATTTCCAATAGAAAAAAATGGAAACAGCCTAAATGTAAAAATTGAGGAAATTGCTGATTTTTGATAAATCAACCTAACAAACTATTTAAAAGCTGTTAACTTATGAAGACTGTTTTGAAAAAGTAGGAAAATGTTTATAATCTTAAGTAAAAAATAGCACGACACAGAAAAAAATGTGTATCCTAGGAAGTGGAAAGCAAATATATGGAAAAATGAAAGTATCTATTAAAAAGTTAAGATTAGGGGTGTCTGGGTGACTCAGTCAGTTAAGCGTCTGACTCTTGGTTCCAGCTCAGGTCATGATCTCACTGGTCTGCAAGTTCAAGCTCCACCTTGGACTCTGTGCTAAGCATGGAGCCTACCTGGGATTCTCTCTTTCTCTCTCTCCTCCCCCACCCCATCCCTCTCCCTGACTTGCAGTCTCTCTCTCAGAAAAGAAAAGAAAAGGTTAACTGAAAAAGCAAAGTTTGGGTGAGGGCTTGGAAAGAAGTCCACATAGTGTCTGACTGAAGAAAATGTAATTTAATGTGACTTGCAAAACAGACCCAGCCATACAGCCTGGCACAGAGAAGGTGCTCACTAAATGTTTGTTGAATCAAAGCGTGCAGTTATCAAGAATATCTGGCAGATTCCAGCAAGGCAGTTACTTTCCTGAAAGCATTTTTTGCCTTAAACCAGGGTTTCCCAAAACTATTCTGTAATATGGTTCCCCCCACCTCCATAAAAAAAGAACTCTGAGCAAATAAAGTTGGCAATTCTGTGTAACATATCCTTCTCTAGGGGATATACACATCACATTATTGCATTAAAGGCACTGATAAGTCCTAGAGTTAAAAAAATTTTCCCCCTTTATTCTCAAAGGCCCTCAAATTTTAATGGCTATGGGACCTATTTTTCAAGGTACACCTATTATCTAGGGAAGGTAGTATCTAAGAAACATACTTTGGGAAATACTGTGCTTGACTCTGATGTACTCAATAAACTACTTTCTGACCTTAACTTACTTTCTCCAGCATCTTTCTTATTGGAATTTTATTGCAAATTAATAAACTGACTTTGTTAAATGAATTTGAGCAGCAATCACCTCTTTAACCAAGGTCTGATCAACTCTAGATAAACCATACATCAAAATTCCAGACATGAAGCCTAGGAGATCAAACCCTGGTATAAAGAGAGGGAATAGCAATCTTCAAGATCTACTGTAAGAGTCAACCAACCTACCTCTCTTAAGTATCACAATAACTGCTGAAAATTCCCAAGCACATACTTTCATGTATAAAATCCTTAATCTGTATTTCCAACTCATCAATAACTGGACCTCTGAAACCTAGGCAGTATGCATACTAATAGCTCAAACCCCTAAAAATAGAAAGGCCCTAAATGCAATGGGGTATCCTGGATTGGATTCCAGAGCACAAAAAGGGTATGTACTACAAAAACTGGTGAAATCTAAGAAAAAGTCTGCAGTTTAATTAACAGTAATGCGTCAGTGTTAACTTCTTAGTTTTAACACATGTACTGTGATTATGTAAGAGGTTAACATTAAGAAAAATGAAGGATATACAAGAACTTTTCATATTATCTTCACAACTTTTCTATAAATCCTAAATTATTACAAAATGAAAAGGTTGTTTAGATTTTTTTAATTAAAAACAATTTTAAGTTTATTTATTTCTTCTGAGAGAGGGAGGGAGCATGAGCAGGGAAGGGGCAGAGAGAGAGAGAGAGAGAGAGAGAGAGAGAGAGAGAGAGAGAGAATCCCAAGCAGCCTCCACACTGCCAGTGCAGAGCCAGACGCAGGGCGTGAACTCACGAAACCGTAAGATCATGACCTGTGAGCCGAAACCAAGAGTCCTATGCTTAACCAACTGAGCCACCCAGGTGCCCCTAGATTTTTTTTAATAGCAAAGATTACACAAAATCATTGTATGCAAAGAATTTTTACGTATCGTTAAGGTCTAAGTTTAAATTGAAAAAGGAAAAAAAAAATGGAAAGGTCCGTGCCTGGTACATAAGTTTAAATTTAGAATGTAAGCATATTGACTGAAACCTAAGCATGCCTTCAGTTACATTCTAGAGATTTTTTTCCCCCCCCAGATGAAAAAAAAAAAAAAAAAAAAAGGTGTTTGGGTTTTTTGTTTGTTTGTTTGTTTGTTTTGACAGTGGTGGGAAGAGGGGAAGGAGATCATAAATAAGACACCATACATAACAGTGGTTACCTTGGAATGAGGAAATGGTTTGGGCTAGGAAGGGTAAGACTTTCCATTTTAATTTTATGTACTTCTCTATATACTGAGAATGTATTCATGAACTACTTGTATAAACATATCTAATTTAAATGGTAGTCTAGATAATTCCAACCAATGTCCTACTGAGAAACAGAAAAACTGGACAAAATACACAAAGCTTGTATTTTAAGAAATCAAAAATGCAAGCAAGACAGTAAACCTTCACAGGACCAAAACCTAGGAGAAGAAAACTCAGAAAGATGAGTCACACATGGGGGGCTACTTTTCCCCTAGGATAGTTTGTCTAACAGTTAAGAAACAACTGATAGGCTGAGAAGCTGAGCATAAATTTTGATAGACTCACGAACAACTAAGGGGAATAAAAACTGGAGTTCAGAGCCCAAGTGAAAGGTGACTGGGGCAGTGGCGGGGGCAGATATCCTGAGAAATCCAGTTCTGAATAGTGACTCATAAAGGCTGCTTCTTAAGGGAAGGTGTGAACCAGAAATATACCAGATTTTCCAGGCCCAACTTCTAATCAATTCAATTCTTTTTTTTTTTTTTTTAATTTTTTTTTAACGTTTATTTATTTTTGAGACAGAGAGAGACAGAGATGAACGGGGGAGGGTCAGAGAGAGGGAGACACAGAATCTGAAACAGGCTCCAGGCTCTGAGCTGTCAGCACAGAGCCCGACGCGGGGCTCGAACTCACGGACCGCGAGATCGTGACCTGGCTGAAGTCGGACGCTTAACCGACTGCGCCACCCAGGCGCCCCTAATCAATTCAATTCTTGATTGGAGTAAGGTAATCTGGAATTAGCTGTACCCTTAGCCACTTGTCAAAAGCAATTATCTTCTCTAGAGAAAGACAAGTTATTCTGGATCTCAGACTACAACTACTGTTTTTTCTTCTCAGTTCCTGGCACAAAATGAAATAACGGGACATGTGAGGAGACAAGACAGTGTAATTAAAATCAAATGAAACAACAGACAATAAAAATAGCAATTCCAAGTGATTCTTGTCTGGTAGCAATAAAATTAGTGAATTGGAAGACAGATCAAAGAAAATCGGGCTGAATTTCCCAAAACTGATGAAAAACATCAACTCGGATTCTAGAAACCCTATGAACCCCCAAAAGATAATTACAAATAAGAACTCAACTAGGCACAGCACAGCAAAAATACTGAAAACCAAAGACAAAGAGAAAAAATTTTAAAGCATCCAGATAAAAAGGCCAGATTACCTTCAAAGGAGCTGACAGATTTCAGTAGAAATAACAGTTGCCAGAAGACAATAAACTTATTGTAACTGTCAAAATTTACTTAACTAATGAATAATAAAACCACTAGATGGTAAAACTGGTTGTAAGAGAAATGAAATAAATGAACTATTTACAATGAGAATAATTGTGTAAGATTGTCAATTCAAGGCAGTAAGACTGTAACCACTGAGGATATCTTTTCTCTGGACAGATACAATTTGAATCTCTACTGGATCAAATAACTTTCATTGCTATCAGGCAAGAATCATTTGCATTGCTATCAGTTTTCTACAAGTTAAAGTCTACACTTAAAGAACTGTAAAAAAACAAAACAAAACAAAAAACCCTAATCAATAGTAAATAGCAAATTCAAGATACACAACTCTAGAGGAAAAACTAACCCCCATAAGTGCCTGCTAGACAACACCCAGCAGGATACTAAAATGACAGTTTGGTCCTTTCTGTCTCTTTTCAAATTTTAGATACTTTTTTACAGTCCTTTCTCATCATGACATCTAAAATTATTTTGATGACAAATATACATAAACACAAGCTACTCTCATTGCATCTTGGCCTGATTTACATAGGTCCAGCAAGAAATGTTAAATAACATAAATATATCTCCTCAGATATAGTCAGCAAATCTAGAGTCACAAGGTATGAAGCAATTACTAAAGCCATAATAATCACTGCTGCCTGGAGAATTCATAAGAAATCTGGGATTTTATTTTCAAAAGTTTTCTATTATCCCAGAGACTTAAAAATTAGTATTTGAAACCAAACAAAAATCACTACTGATTGTGTCAGTGGTAGACCTATAAATACAGGTAAATTCCTCTTTAAAGTTATTCAGATCTACAGTTATTCAAATCTATTCAAATTCTTTACCACCAATAGGCTAGGATCATATATGCCACAGAATAGGTAAAAGATCAGTTTCTCAGGATGTTTTGTGGACACTGCTTCTACATATAAAATATAACCTTTGTCATACCTAGTTAAGTGAGACTTATTCACAAATATGACACCCTAAGTTTGACCTAGTTTGCACAATTTGCCTGATTATATCTTGGTAAAAAGGATTACAAATTCTTATTGAACCTATGTAAACATACACATTGCCATTAGCTGTAAAAAAAAAAAAAAAAAAACCAAAAAAAACACACAAAAACTCAGTAAAAAATCTCATTTGTGGGGCGCCTGGGTGGCGCAGTCGGTTAAGCGTCCGACTTCAGCCAGGTCACGATCTCGCGGTGCGTGAGTTCGAGCCCCGTGTCAGGCTCTGGGCTGATGGCTCAGAGCCTGGAGCCTGTTTCCGATTCTGTGTCTCCCTCTCTCTCTGCCCCTCCCCCGTTCATGCTCTGTCTCTCTCTGTCCCAAAAATAAATAAATGTTGAAAAAAAAATTAAAAAAAAAAATCTCATTTGTTCCTAAAATTCTAAAGGATCAATGAGCAAATCACCATTTAATTACATATCACTCCAATTTGCAGAAGTACAGACTACTAAGGATGAAGAGGAAGGTAAAGGGCTCTATCATACATCACCATAAAATACTCATCATAACACCAAAAATATTCTAGAAAATAACTAACCACAATTAGATTCTCTCCAGTTTATTCAGTCCTGTGTAATTTATTCTGATCACCCTAGAACACAGGTTAGCACTCTATTTTCATGGAAGCACTTGCTTCTAGATTAAAACAAGTCTTATAAATCCTACCTTGGCCCTCTGATATATTTTGGTATTTGTCTACACACTGTTGGCTCATACAACATGAGTCTATAAGAGCAGAGGCCAGCAAACTTTTTTACAAAGCAAACTCTGTAAAAGGCAAGACAGTAAACATTTTAGCATTTGTGGCCACATATGGTCTCCGTTGCATATTCTTTTTTGTTTTTTTAAGAGCCCTTTTTAAGACATTACCATTCTTAAGCTCACAAGCTTTATAAAAAGGGGCCACAGGCTGTAGTTTACCAACTCCCATTTAAGAGTATCTGGTATGTCCTTCTACCAAGGTTCTGAACCTGACTTCTTTGTTGAAGACCCAATTTATAATGACAAAATTATAGGGACAGAACAGATTGGTAGTTGTCAGGAGGGAGGGATGGTGGGAGGAAGAGGAGTGGGTGGGTATGACCATAAAGGGGTATCACCAGGAAGATCTCTGTGGTAGTGGAAAAATTCTGTATCTTGATTGCAGTAGTGATTACATGAATCTACAAAGGTGGTAAAATGAACAGAACTAGGGGCACCTGGGTGGCGCAGTCGGTTAAGCGTCCGACTTCAGCCAGGTCACGATCTCGCGGTCCGGGAGTTCGAGCCCCGCGTCAGGCTCTGGGCTGATGGCTCAGAGCCTGGAGCCTGTTTCCAATTCTGTGTCTCCCTCTCTCTCTGCCCCTCCCCCGTTCATGCTCTGTCTCTCTCTGTCCCAAAAATAAATAAACGTTGAAAAAAAAAAAATTAAAAAAAAAAAAAAAGAACAGAACTAGATGCATACATTGTACCAGCATCAATTTCCTGACTTTGATATTGTACTATAATAATGTAAAATGTAACAACTAAGGGAAACGGACATCTCTATCTCTGCAACTTCCTGTGAATCCACAATCATTTGAAAACAATAAAGTTTTTAGAAAAATTTTTTAAAGAGGGTATCACACAAATTTCAATTGACCACTCACTACCTGAGACCACACACAAAAATCAATTTCAGATGGGCTACAGCTGCTGTTCCCTGCCCATATTTTACAGTATAATAGTATTACACAGATAATTAACAATACAACAATGAATTATCCTTCATCTCACCACCCAAATTTAACTTACCCTATCATAGAGCTCAATGATTAAGTGATAAGCAGCTTCATCACTTCCAAATTGAAAATCTACAATTCTATCCACACCAAGTTGTTTTGCACTGACTAATCGCCGACTCTTCAAATGTTTTCGACACTAGTGGGGAACAGAAGAAAAGGGCATTCATATAGTAGAAGTGAATTCTTAACCATTTGGTATTGGCTTGTAAATAAGCTTCCTCTTTTCATTTCCATCAAGAATAACATTTAAAAAATAGTAAACAAAAGCCTGCAGATGATAATCAAAGGAAAAACACTTTCTGTCAGGACTCTGACTGCTAACTCTGAAACAGTATTTTGTACTTTGCCCTATAGAGAAATGTACTCTGTTGTTTATATCACTGCTAAATCTCTTTTTCTTACCCTGATGACCTCACTCAAAGCCATAACCTTTTTTCATAAAGCCTCTTTCCAGTCTCAACTTTTAAGGATCCCAAATTTCCTTTGTGTTCAATATTAATTAGTGGTTTCCACCAAACTTCCATTTCAAACACAAATTCTGAACCATGAGCTTATTGGTATTCTGTAAGTTAGTCTTCAACGTACATCCAATTACCTTCTATTCCCACAAATGTATTAATATAGCCCAGACAGATTTTTTCTGGTACTGTCTCCAAAGCTTTTGACCAACTTGGCTCAAATCCAAATATAATAACTCTTATTCCTTATCAAATCCCATTCTTCCTATCCCTAGTCATGATGTTCTTTTCTTATTAGCAATTAAAATACAATTAATGTTTTAAACCCAAATACAAATTACTTGGTCAACACCTATTGCTTTAGATTATATGCACCATCCTTTAGTACAAATATTTAAGTATAACATGAACCAGAAACAAGACTACTCTGTAGTGCCTAAAAATTCTTACCACTGTTTCTAATTCTTTAATTTGGAAGGTTGCTTACTCAAGACCAGTAAGAAAGAATGCTTCCAAGACTCAAATTCAAGATAAATTTTACAGAGAAGCTAATATAAATTCACCTTTAAAAATATATACAATCATTTTTAGAACCAATGCCAACTCTTTCATAACCAAGAAGACTTCTTCTCCAGACCTAATAGTTCAAATTGACGAAAATTCTCATTTTATGTACTTATACATTCAGGCAGATATAATAAGCCTTTTCAAACTTTTAACAATCTCTCCCTCCTATATTCAATAGTTCTAAGAGTGGTCTATAATGGTTTTGATTAAACAGTGACCTACATATAGGGCTATTTTTAAACTCCCAAGGGAAAATCACAATCCTCCCAGAGGCCCCCAGTAGTATTTTTATTTAAGAAAAACAAAGTTAAAATGGAGATAAAAGGCATCCTTGAAAGGAACAGAAATCCACACCATGGAATGGAGAAAAGGGAAGATTACTTATCATGAGTATAGATGAGCATACAGTACATACATAATGTTTGTTTTATTTATTTCCATATTAGCAGCTTGGTGAAAACAACAGTGCCACAAAGCTATCACTGGCATCCCCAAATGTGAGAATGAAGAACAATCACTGTGATTTGCCACAACTGAGCATGACTGTGCCAAAGGTAGCAGCTCTTTATTTTAAATTATTTATCATGTGCTTAACACTGTGTCTGCTCCATTGGAGGGTATCTCTCTATATACATTTAGATTAACATGTACACCTAACTCATAAAATTCTAACTTTTTTTTTTTTTTTTTTTTTTTAAGAGTGTTTGGCCTCCTATTGGTATAGCCTGATTTGGGGATTTTTACACAATCCCAGTATCATGTATCTTATCATCTGTAAAGCTAAAATAACCGTTCTTCATATCCACTGACATATTAAACAGCTCAAAATATGCGTTATTAATTTATTTTGAAAAATGCTATACAAATACCAAGTGTCACCATTATTAAGGACAATTCCCAAAAGAACCATTTGGGGTTACTATAAATTAAACTTCTCAAGAGTTTGATAATTTTGTGACAGGCCTTGTGATTTGGGAAACACTTACCTAACTTGTAATCCAAAACAGATTCTAAGTTGCTGGGGATAAGATTCTTCTCTGTAAAGCCTCTAATGAAATAACACAATGCCAAAACAAATAAATTTCTGAAGGAAAGTGAGGAGGAGAGGAAGAAGGAAATTAATACATATGGAGCCCTAATATGTGTCAGGCATTGTGTTAGGTGCTTTACATGTTACTTCAAATAATCCTCACCAGTAACCCCATGAGGGAGTTATTATCCGCATTCTACATTTAAAGAAACTAAGTTTCAAGAGGTTAAGTTACTTTTCTGGGTTATAAAATTATTTAGCGGCAAAATCATTAATTCAAAGTTAGGTATATTTGATTCTAATGTCTTTCTTCTGTACCACATAAACTTTCAGTATCTTTGTTATGCCAATAAACGGACAGGTAACACGTCCACAAATGCAGACTCTCTGTTTTAATAGAAAAAAAACAAAAAAAGACAAAAGCAAAGAGAGAAGTGAAAAGTAAAAAGATATGATTGGTAACATACTAATGTCATTGAGTATTTCAATAAAATACAGATTGGCAGCTCAAAAGTGAGCTGCAGAAAACTAGGAAAAGGTTAAGGGGGGGCATATCACAGAAAACCAAGAATACTAGAAGATAGGATATGAATTCAGAAATTTGGGAATCATAAAAGGTAAGAAACTAATGAAAATGATGCTTTAGAAAAATTAACTCTGGTCTAACAAAGAACTGTTTTGATAGCAAGAAGTATACTGTAATTCAAAGGACTTTATGGGAACGTTATACAAGTTTAAACTAGAATAATGACTGTGGGAACTGAAAGATCTAGAGCATACTGGGGTGTGAAGGGTAACAGGGAGAAGTCAATAAATGTCTACTTTATTCATCCCAGTATCTATCAACTATTTTATCTATACTTTATTCATAACAGTGAAGGAAAACCAAACATTTTAAAACTTAAATTGTTAGTGACCAATCTCAGGGCCTTAAAATTTAGCTTCAAGTATAACTTAAAGTTTACCTTCATGGCAAAACTAGATGGCATCATATTCTTAGGCCACTCAAATTCTGTTGTGTGAATTCGTATGCCAGATTCAAGTAAAAGTGTAGCTTTAAAGTCTGGTCTGTGGAAGAAAAAAGTTAAATTTTTCTTTAAGGCATTTGCCAACGCTAACTCAATAAAACAGACTAAAAGTGCAGGTTAAAAAAAAAATCAATAATCTCATATTTAATTACCAAAGATCAAACAAGCCTGTAAAATGCTCTTACTTTTGAAGACGAATAAGATAGGTCTTATTATCCACATCATAAACATTGTTTACTCTCATTCCTAGTAAGCTGCAAGAGAAAGGAAACACGTAACAACATTTGAAATACAAAACTTCACTCAAATTAAAGCCGCAGGAGGAAGCAGGGCCTTCAAAGAGGGGATCTTCAACTCAAAGGATATGGAGTCAACCAGGGAGCAGAGCGAAGGCCACCAGGCATTGAGCCCAAAAGAAGTGTAACTTCTTAAGAACAAAAGTTAAGACAAAAAGAGCAGTCCTAGGAACACCATGCAATGCCCTGCGTCCTTGAAATGACCCGATATTTCTAAGGAAATATCTAACCCCCTTTATTACAAAAGAAAAAAAAGGTAACAAAACTCTGGGGGAAAAAAAAATGACAAAACTCACACAGCTGCATAACAGAAACCAGATCAGAATGTTACTTTCAGCTAAAATGCCAATATTCCGTCTCCTAGGAATGAGGAGGAGTGTCAAAGAAACCAGGCCTCCGGTCTGGAAACCCCTGAGGCAAAAGACTGCTGGGCACCCCGGCGTCTACTTGGTGTCTCGTGTCTTAATAAACGTTCGCTGCCAGACCGGGGCAACTCAGGCCAACAAGGCGAGAGCTCGGCGAGGGCCCCGCCAAAGCCTGACACAAGATCCGGCGAGACAAGCAGCCCCGGAGTGCGGGGTGTGGGGCATGCGGACGCTGGGGTCCCCAGATATCCCGAGGGCCGCGGGAAAGATGTCACGCGCTCGCCCACCCAGGCCTAGCCAGGTCCGCAGAGGAGCACTGGGGGATTAAGTGGAAACATCAGGCTGGTCTTTTTTTCCACCACGGGGCACCGGCCTCTGCCTTCTGCATTCCCCGCAAGAGCCTAGTCACCTATCGCTCAGTACCTGGCATTCAGCTCCGCGAGTACCGCGCGGAGGTCAATGGTGCTGAAGCGAGTCTTCATGGCGAGGTCTGAGGGTCGCTACCGCAGTTTTCTCCACTGACTACCTGACTCAACGCCGCTACTCTTATGCGCAGGCGCACTTGGCCGAAATCTACGGCCGCGCAGAAGACCCAATATTCCTTGAAGCGAACGTGTTTGCGTCGCTTTTCTGAAGAATTGGAGTATCAAGTCGCCGTCAGCTAGCTTTTCGTTATACCAAAACAATTAGACATAGATCCGAACTATTCTCTTGAAACTGCATTCCTTCCTGGAAAGCTGACGGACTAGTCCGGTCACCTTTCCCTCTTGTGTTTCAGGACTCAAGCTGACCTCCCTAGCGACCTCTGCAGGTCATAACAATTTATGATGAGAGTACTGGGAGGATTTCCCCCAAATGGGCGGTAGGGTTCGGTATGCAAGAGCAATGAGCCCTTTCCATTCGGTTAACTGGACGAGTAGAATTTTGAAATATAACGAAACGAACCACCCTACAATTACCCTCAACAATAAAGGCGAAGAAACGTTCAAAAAAGAGTTCCTATTTTGATGGACGCTCTCTGAGGAGCGTTTTGCGATGTCTTGTGGGATTCTCGTCTAACCTCGGTCTTGGCATCCCCTTGCCTCAGCATAGTACCTGGTATACAATAGGAACTCCGTAAACGCTTGGCAACCTGAATATTCAGGTGTTTTGCTACATAATGTTTTGAAATGAGATACAAAATAATAGAAGATTTCCCCACCATGGGGGACTCGTGGGGTAGTAGGAAAACTGCCGGGCAAGAATGCAAGTATGCCACTTCTCGTTGTGTTACGATAGATACAAGGAAAGAACGCAAAAGAGACAGGGTCTCGCTATGTTGCCCAGGCTGGAGTGCAGTGGCTATTCACAGGCGCGATCCCACTACTGATCAGCACGGGAGTTTTGACCTGCTC
This sequence comes from Prionailurus bengalensis, assembly GCF_016509475.1. Classification (NCBI taxonomy): domain Eukaryota; kingdom Metazoa; phylum Chordata; class Mammalia; order Carnivora; family Felidae; genus Prionailurus; species Prionailurus bengalensis. The sequence continues at coordinate 98,355,215 of NC_057355.1, forward strand.
CGTTTCCGACCTGGGCCGGTTCACCCCTCCTTAGGCAACCTGGTGGTCCCCCGCTACCGGGAGGTCACCATATTGATGCCGAACTTAGTGCGGGCACCCGATCGGCATAGCGCACTACAGCCCAGAACTCCTGGGCTCAAGCGATCCTCCTGCCTCAGCCTCCCGAGTAGCTGGGACTACAGGCGCGCGCCACCGCGTCCGGCAAGGATCCTGAGCCTAGGGAGGATTCTCCAGCCTGCCGGCTGCAAGTCGTCACAATTTCCAACAGCAGAAGGCGACTGTAAATTCGAAGGGCGCCGATGCCGTTTCAGAAGAAACCGGGAATTGTAGATGCTAAGGGGTGCTGCCATAAGACATACGGTACAGGGCATTACTGCATCGTAGGGCACAGTAAACCATGCTGAAGAACTCAAAATGTGAAATAAACCATTTGGAGAGTTTAGGAAAGAGTGGGAGCCAAGTTTGTGCTCCAAACTGCAAAAATGAGAGGTCCGGCTAGACATAAACAATACTAAAGTTATTATGTTGGCTCTGAAGGCATCCCCAAAAGATCGCCTACATATCTTGCATAAAAACATACGAGTAAAACTCCACAGTGAAAGGGACGACACTCAGGTGTTTCTTTAAAAACAAAAACTGAAGTACTCAGCAAAACTCCCTCCTTAGGGCACTAGACCGATAAGATAGGAGCAGGAACACTAAGTAATACAGGGAACGTCTGCCTATCAACTAATTCATTCATTTCTTCTGCTTTGTTTGTCAAGGAAAGTGGGCATCAGAAAGAGCATGCAAGAAAATACTTAAGGGAGAGAAGTAGATCAAGATAAGAGTAAAAATGACCAGAGAACTGCATCAATTACTATTGAATTCTATCATTCTAGTTTTTGAATTTCTTTGAGAAAATTCTGAACCAGGAATACTTGAGGACTTGTTGGGGGGAAAAGAAGAAACAGGAGGTGGGTAAATCATCTGATTTTCAAAGAGTAGATAAAAGTGACTATTTGAAACCACAAACAGGTGCTATTAACATTTGGCCCAACCAAAAATTTAGAGAAAATTATTAATGGGTGACTTATGAGCACCTAGAATCATGATTCTCGAACTTTAGTGTGCATTCAGTAATTACTGTGGAGATAATTAAAGTTAATTCCTGGGCACCACACCCAGAGTTATTCATTAACTTTGGCTCAAGGTATCTGCATTTTTCACTGCCAAGATGAAAGGTGCCTCTGGCCCATACTTGAAAGTTCATTGATCTCTAGAAGATGAAGTGGTGATCACTAGGAACCAATGTAGTTTCACTTAAAATAAGATTTTTTTTTAATTTTTTTTCAACGTTTATTTATTTTTTGGGGGACAGAGAGAGACAGAGCATGAACGGGGGAGGGGCAGAGAGAGAGGGAGACACAGAATTGGAAACAGGCTCCAGGCTCTGAGCCATCAGCCCAGAGCCTGACGCGGGGCTCCAACTCACGGACCGCGAGATCGTGACCTGGCTGAAGTCAGACGCTTAACCGACTGCACCACCCAGGCGCCCCTAAAATAAGATATTTAATCTTACTTTCTACTCAATTCATGGAAATATTCTATACGTGGTCTTTGAGATTTTTTTAAATTTGAGGTAAATTCACTAACATAAAATTCACCATTTTAATTCATCATTTTAAAGTGCACAATTCAGTAGTTCTGAAAATATTTACAATGTTGTGTAACCATCTCTGCTATCTAGTTCCATAAAATTAGGGTGCATTTGTCACTTAAGACCTACCCACCCACTTTGGAAGTTTCCAGTGGACACTTTTCACCACAACAGTGAGAAATAAATTTGTGAGGGGAGCCTCAGCATCCTTGAAGAGCTCCGCGATCACATTTCTCTGTAGGCCAGAACCTACTGTGGGGAACTGTTGCTACTAACTTGGGAATCCTAAATGCAATGGGAATAACTGGATGGTGAATTGTCAGGGTCCAAATGGCAGCATTCCATCACCAAAGGCAAACTGGGTATAATTACCATAGTGGGCAGCAAAGTCGAAACAGCAATCAGATTTGTCTGACTGGAGACCTGTTATGCTGGCTGTTTGATCATGGTGTTCCTAGCAGAAAAATATATGGGAAGCCTACTAAATTCTCACTTGATCCATATAAGAGTTCTAGCTCAAGTGAACCAAAATCTAGCCTGAATCATAAAAAGTCATAGCCCTTCAATCAATTTCCAGACTTGATCAAGTTTACAGGCCCAACGCCCCTTGAAAGAAAGTGAGTCCAGGTCCCCTTAAGGAAGGACCCTAGTAAACTTCCAAAAGTTTATACTGTTAATCTCTCTCTTAGTCTTCCCCAAGGGGACCTATGAATGTTTAACAGGATAACTATGCTTTGGGATAAAAAGAAATGGTCAGTAAGTCATAAAACTGAGTGTTTTTATTTTATTTTTGGGAGAGTATGAGTGGGGAGGTACAGAGATGGGGGGACTGGTGCGAGGGGGACAGAGTATTCAAAGCAGGCTCTGCGCTGACAGCAGTGAGCCAGATGAGGGACTCAAACTCATGAACAGTGAGATCATGAGCTGAGCTGAAGTCAGATTCAACCAACTGAGCCACCCAGGCACCCCTGAATCATAATTTTTTTAAAAAAATCCTTTTTGGGGATTGCTGGACACTGACTCTGACCTGACCCTAATTCTGAGACACCCAAAATGTCACCTTGGTCCACCAATCAAAGTAGGGGCTTATGGAGGTCAGGTGATAAATCAAATTTTAGCTCAGGTCTGCCTCACAGTGGCCTCAGTGGATCTCCAAATCTACCTTGTGGTTATTCCCCAATACTAGAATGTATGATTGGAACAGACATACTCAGCAACTGTCAGAATACCTACACAGCTTCTCTGGCCTGTGGAGTGAGGGCTATTATGGTGGGAAAGCTCAAGTGGAAACCACTAAAACTGCTTCTACCTAGGGAAATAATAAACCAAACACAATACCACATTCCTGGAAGGGTTGCAAAGATTAGTGCCACCATCAAGGACTTGAAAGATGCAGTGGTGGTGATTCCCCACATTCCATTAAACTCACCCATTTGGTCTTTGCAGAAGACCAATGGATCTTGGAGAATGACAGTGGATTACTATAAACTCAACCAGATAATGACTTCAACTGGAGTTGCTACACCATAGTCTCATTGCTTGAGCAAATCAACACATCCCCTAGTACCTGGTAGGCAGCTATTGATTTGGCAACGTCTTTTTTTCCACCTTTGTTAATAAAGACCACCTAGAGCAATTTGCTTTCACCTGGGAAGGCAGCAATCACTCTTCTGCTTTAGGGGTATCAACTCTCCAGCCCTATATCATAATTTAGGTTCACAGCGTTTTGATCTCCTTTCCCTTCCACAAGATAACACACTGGTTCGTTACACTGATGACATTATGCTGGTTGAACTAGTATGTTGCACATGGTACAACAAAAAAGAAGTACAATGCCCAGTGGGCCTTTTGAATTTTGGAGACAACATATCCCTCATTTGCGTATGCTACTCAGGTCCATTTACCGAGGGACCCAAAAACCTGCTGGTTTTGAGGTACAATAATGATTCCATTGAACTGGGAGTTTAGACAGCTGCCTTTTCCACTTTGGGCTCCTCGTACCTCTGAATCAATGGCAAAGAAGGAGTTATGGTGCTTACTGGGGTGATTGATTGTTCCTGACTACCAAGGGGAAATCTGCTACTCCACAGTGGAGGTAAGGAAGAGTATGTCAGCAATACAGTAGAAATTTATTATGGGGGCACCTAGGTAGCTCAGGTGGTTAAGCATCTCTTTTATTTAAAAAAATTTTTTTATGTTTCATTTATTTTTGAGAGCAAGAGAGACAGAGCCTGAGCAGGGAGGGGCAGAGAGAGAGAGAGAATCCAAAGCAGGCCCCAGGCGCCAGGCTCCAAGCTGTCAGCACAGAGCCCGATGAAAGCCTGACACGGGGCTAAAACTCATAGACTGCAAGATCATGACCTGAGTTGACGTGGACACTTAACTTACTGAGTTACCTGGGTGTCCCTAAGCATCTGACTCTTGATCTTGACTCAGGTCATAATCCACAGTTTGTGAGATTGAACCCCTTTTTGGGCTCTGCACTGACAGAGTGGAACTTGCTTGGGATTCTCTCTCTCCCTCTGTCTCAGCCTCTCCCCTGAAAATAAATAAATAAACTTAAAAATAAGTATGGTTTAGGAAGACATAAATGAATATCTAGTTGATAAGAGGTGGACTTGTGATAGTTAATTTTATGTGTTAGCTTGGCTGGGCCACCATGCCTAGATATTTGGTCAAACATTTATATTGTTTGTTGTAGTTGTTGTTTGTTTGTATAGTAAACCAAACACTTCAGGGTTTTTTTTTTTTTTTTACTGAACTAATTTTTTTCCACTTTTTATTGTGTTTAAATACACTCTAAAGAAAATTTACCATCTAAACTATTTTTAAAATACATTTTTTAAATGTCTTTATTTATTTTTGAGAGACAGAGTGTGAGTGGGGAGGGGCAGAGAGAGAAGGAGACACAGAATCTGAAGCAGGCTCCAGGCTCTGAGCTGTCAACCAGAGCCTGACATAGGGTTCAAACCCAAAAGCTGTGAGATCATAGCTTAACCTACTGAGCCACCCAGGTGCCCCAAATATATAATGTTGTAAACCATCACCACTATTCATCTTCATAGCTCTCTTTGTCTTGTAAATCTGAAACTCTATACCCATTAAACAACAACTCCCAATTTCCACTGCTCCCAGCCCCTAGAAACCTGCAAGCTAACAGCTCTACAACTTTGACTACTTTAAATACCTCATATAACTGAAATCATACATTTGTCTTTCTGTGATGGGCTTATTTCACTTAGCATAATGTTCTCAAGGTTCATCCATGCTGTAGCATGCTAGAATTTCCCTCCTTTAAAAACATTTTTTTAATGTTTATTTTTTTATTTTTAAATTTTTTTTTAAAGAGAGTCAAGTTTGGAAACTTTTTTTAATGTTTATTTATTTTTGAGAGAGAGAAAGAGCACAAGCAGGGCAGGGGCAGAGAGAGAGAGAGAGACACAGAATTCAAAGCAGGTTCCAGGCTCTGAACTGTCAGCCCAGAGTGCAACGTGGGGCTCGAACTCACGGACTGTGAGATCATGACCTGAGCCGAGGTCGGACACTCAACCGACTGAGCCACCCATGCGCCCCAATGTTTATTATTTTTAAGAGAGAGAGAGAGAGAGACATCTCTCGTGTGCGCACGAATGGAGGAGGGGCAGAGAGAGAGGGAGACACAGAATCTGAAGCAGGCTCCATGCTCTGAGCTGCCAGCACAAAGCCGATGTGGGCTCGAACTCATGAAATGCGAGATCATGACCTGAGCTGAAGTAGGACGCTCAAGTGATGGAGCCACCCAGGCACTCCTACAATTTCCTTCCGTTTTATGGATGAATAATATTCCATTGCATGTATATACCACATTTTGCTTATCCGTTCATCTATCAGTGGACACTTGAGTTGCTACATGTTAGCTATTGTGAATAATGTTGCTATGAACATGGGTGTGCAAATATCTCTTCAAGACCTGTTTTAAATCCTTTTCAGTACGTACCCAGAAGTAGAATTGCTGGATCATATGGTAGTTCTATTTTTAATTTTTTGAAGAACCATCATACTGTTTTCCACAATGGCAATACCGTCTCACATTTCCACCAACAGTGCACAAGTATTCCAATTTCTCTACATTCTTACTAATGCTTCTTATTTTCTGTGTTTTTTTTCAATTTTTTTATATTTGCCATTCTAATATTTATGTATTTGCCATTCTAATGGGTGTGAAGTGATATCTTGTAATATTAATTTCTATTTCCCCAGTGATCAATGATGTTGAGCAGCTTTTCATATGCTTATTGGCCATCTGAATATCTTCTTTGGATAAATGTCTATTCAAGTCCTTTAAGGCAGAAATTTCTTTTGTATTTAAAAATTTTTTTTAACTAAAAAAATTTTTTTAGAATTAAAGCTAATTTAATTTAATTTTTTTTTTTTTTAATTTACATCCAAGTTAGTTAGCATATAGTGCAACAATGATTTCAGGAGTGATTCCTTAATGCCCCTGACCCATTTAGCCCATCCCCCCTCCCACAACCCCTCCAAGTAACCAACCTTCTGTTTGTTCTCCATATTTAAGAGTCTCTTATGTTTTGTCCCTCTCCCTGTTTTTATGTTATTTTTGCTCCTCTTCCCTTATGCTCATCTGTTTTGTCTCTTAAAGTCCTCATATGAATGAAGTCATATGATATGTGTCTTTCTCTGACCAATTTCACTTAGCATAATACCCTCTAGTTCTATCCAAGAAATTTCTTAAAAAAAAAAAAAAAACAAAGTTTATTTATTTATTTTGAGAGAGCACAAACATGCACGAGTGGGGGAGGTGCAGAGAGAGAGAAAGAGAGAGAGAATCCCAAGAAGGCTCTACCTGCCAGCATACAGCCTGACATGGGGCTCAAACTCAGAACCGTGAGATCATGACCTGAGCCAAAATCAAGAGTCAGACATTTAACCAACTAAGCCACCCAGGCACCCCTTGAAGCAGAAATTTCTAATTTTCCCCATATATGCAGTTGCTTTTGAATGTCATAGTCTTTGTCATCTGGCTCCCCAAAGGGGAAAAAGAAAAAGGAAAAATATAAGAGAGGAGAAAAAGGGTGCTGACCCTTGCAATCCCTTGGAAGTTAGCAGAGACTTCCAACAATGGTGGGAGACGCAACAACAATGGCCACCTACCTCTTTTCCTGCACCTCTGTGACCAGAAACTGCGATGGTCAGTCAGAGCATAGATGCTCAATATTTGGAAAACTGGGTCCTTTTGTGCATTCTGGCTGCCAAACGCTATGCAAGCTGCTCCAGGAATATGTATACATCTGCCTGCTGTGGGGCTAGGTGCTGAAATTGACAAAAGTTAACCACAGTTTACCATCCAAGACTTTTTCTGGAAGTTGCAGCCACTCAGTTCTGAAATAGGTACCCTAGACAGACTCTGCCAGTTGTTGTTTGCCATCCTTCAGTTGTTGTCTAGGTGGGGAGACAGATTCCTGGTGCTTCCTACTCTACTATTTTCCCAGAATCCTCTCTTTTGAACTAATTTTGGTAAGTCTTTATTTATTCCTTGTTGTTTGTGGCCACTGAAGTTCTGTTCCATTAGAATAATGTGCCACTAATGGTTTGACAGAGATTTCCTTAAATGTTTGAACCAACGAACCAAACAGACAAACAAAAGAATTCTCTCTGATTTTGCAGAATGGACTATGTTGGGGTACTTCAACATTTAGCATGTCAGTTTATAACTCTGCCTTAGCCTTCATTTCCTTCTTGTTCTGAGCCCGAAGTCCAGCCCAAAGTGAGAGCTTAGTGAGAGGTCTCTTCTGAGCATGCATTCTGCCTTGGGCATGTATTTGACCTTCTGGATTCCCTGGAATATACCAGAGTTGCCAGTCTATATTCCTCCAAGTGCCTCTTTCCTCAGCTTCTTTCTTCTTAGCCTTTTTGATCTATTTTTTGCCCTATTAACTCTTGCCATGGCTGGCAGGAGCTAATACATTTGCCTTTAAATGCTTTCAACAAATACTGCTTGTGAAGCCTTTCTGGCCCTGGAAAAGCCCCTATGTAGTTAAAACAAAGGAAAACCTTCGAAGTGATCCTTTAGGGAGCCACCAGGCAGGTCAAAATGGACAACAATTTTTTGATAATTATATCTGTAATAATACTTCATCTGCTGTCAGCACTTTGCACCAAGAATGTGAACCCCCAAAAAAGTAAAGAACAAGAAAAGCATTGTTTTGGAGAGACAGTGGTATTTTTAAATCAATGACATGTGTACTCTAAAGATAAGAGAGTTATAAACATTAATATGACTATTTATATGCTCTTGAGATGGATGAGGCCCTTCAAAGTAAACACCCAAAGTATAAACCATAAAGGTTAAGACTAATAGAATAGTTGTGAATACATACAACTTTTAAGTTAGTGTATATCAAAAATATTACATCATTAACACAAACTCTTTTTTTTTTTTAAATTTTTTTTTTTTCAATGTTTATTTATTTTTGGGACAGAGAGAGACAGAGCATGAACGGGGGAGGGGCAGAGAGAGAGGGAGACACAGAATCGGAAACAGGCTCCAGGCTCTGAGCCATCAGCCCAGAGCCTGACGCGGGGCTCGAACTCCCGGACCGCGAGATCGTGACCTGGCTGAAGTCGGACGCTTAACCGACTGCGCCACCCAGGCGCCCCAAACTCTTTTTTTAAAAAAAAAAATGTGGTCAACATCATGATATACTGAACTTCTTTCATGGATATTGTAGGAAATTGTAGTAAAGTATAACCAAGTATCAGGAGGGTGGCTGAAATAGACATTCTCTAATAGTGTTTTTGTACATGTTTTGTACAAATGTACAAGTGTATTTGTAACTGAAAACCATGCCTTAACCCAGGACAGAGTTTTTCGTATTGGCGATTTCAGGCATGCAAGCAGGCTAATGAATTAAATATACTCAGAAGAGCATAACAAGAATGCTAAAACTCACCTTACATGGATCATTTTTAAAAGATGGTCTCCTCCTCACCCTCAACGAGACAGAAGCTCTACAAGGACAATAATTTGTTTATACTGTTTCTGCTTATCTAGTATAAATACATGATCTGGTAAATATTTGGCACTTACTTAAACAATTTTTTGAATGGGTAGATGGCTAGATGAATGGATGGGTGAGTTCTAAATTCTTTTGGTTAAAGAAATACAAACCATGAGAAAAGGTATCAACCCTAAAAACTGGTTCAACATTAAAAGTTCTTAAAGAAAAAAAAAAAGCACAAGTATATTACAGAAGACAGTTACTGAAATGAGTTCTTCTTGACCTCATAGGGTTTTTTTTCAGGTACAGACTAACCTTGACCCCTCTCATGTATTTTCATGTGTTTTCTATTGCTACTGTAGCAAAGTACCACAAATTCAGTGGGTTAAGCAACACACATTTATCATACAGTTCTGAAGGTCAGAAGTCCAGGATGGGTCAGCAGGGCTGCATTCTTTCTGGAGGCTCTAGGAAAGAATTGGTTTCCTTGCTTTTTCCAGCTTCCAGAAGCTGTCCACAGTCTTTGGTTGGTGGCTTTGCAGGACTCCAATCTCTACTTCCAGGCTGTATTTATCTTCTTCTCTGACTCTGATCGTCTTGCCTCCCTTCTTCATAAGGATTCTTGTAATTACACTGGGCCCCCTGGGATATTCCAGGATAATCTCCCCATCTCAAGATCCTTAGTTTACTCATACCTTTTACCATGTAAAGTAATATATCATAGGTTCCAATACGAGGATGTAGACATCTTGGGGGGGAGGGGGGAGAGGTCATTCATTATTCTGCCTACCACACTTCAGTTACAGAAAGCTGAGAAGTTCTCCTAGAGGTTGTGGAAAAGACTGAAGGGGAATAGAAACTCCAAAGCCAGCAGAGGTGGCAACTCAAATGCAGTCCTTATAGTCACAGTTAAGTCATTCTGGGCTAAATTTAGGGATCCATTGGGGGGGGTAGGGGGGGTAGGGGGGGTGGGGGGGGTAAAAAAATGTTCAAAGTATTTTTCTCCTATTTTCTGGGTGGAGTGGGGTAAAGATTTAAAAAGTAAAAATGCATTTCTGTATATTTCCATTTAGTGAAAGTGCATTGATTTGGAGGTGACTTTTAAAGTCTTCAAATGTCCTGAAGAATTGGAGTAGGACTTAGTCCATGAAATTGTAGAGGGTAGACCCAGAAGCACCAGAAGAAGATATTTGTTCAAGGAGGGCCTTTTCTAACAGTTATTTTTGTTTTAAAAAAAGAATCACCTCAAAAAAATGGAATACCATTAGCTTTATGAAAAGCTTACTACACTGTCCCTTTCCTTGTTATTTTACAAGTGGTGTAAATCTGTGTTTAGTGCTTAGTCTTTAAATTCCCAATAGATTATCAGATTAATGTTAAGACTGATGTGGATATTTGATCAACTTGCGCAGCCCCTAAAATGTCTGAATTTAAAAGGGAATCCTTTAAAAGACAGTTCTTCCATAGAGGTGAAATTACAATCACAACCAAGAACTTCTGACAACTTGAAAATTCTATTCCTTCAAACTTTGCTCATGTATTTCCTTTTTAAAATGAGATAGGGACACCAGCCTTGCTCGAGGCAGCTCGATGGCGGGCGCTGAGGTTTTGCTCTCCGCAACGCTGAGTTCGCATGCAGCCGCGCGCGGGGGGCTCGAAGTTACCGGCGCTTCCTTCCATCTCTAACGTCGGCTTTTGGCAATCCAAGAATCGAGGGGAGACCGGGTGACGGCATTCGGCCACGCTGGCCCCTTACCTCTGCTCTCACAAGGGCGTCTGGGCGCCTCCTAAGTTGTCCCCGCCACCCAAGGAAGGAGTAGCAGGGTGCCCCGTCGGAAGCTCAGCTCTATCCATAAACAGTTGAATGTGAGGATTCGGGTGAAAGGCTGCTGATCTGTCAGATCTACCGTCTGCAATATTTGAAAGCAAAAACTTTGACCTAACAGTGGTGAAAGAAGGTAACCTTTCCTGGCAGGACGTGGGGAGGAAAGGTCCGGGCGAACAGTGGTAACAGAGCAGCAAGCTGGACCGCCGCCAGGAGAACTTGGGCAATCTGGGGTCAGAGGCGCATTTTTTGCGCTGTGGCCCGGCAGCCATTTTCTCCAACAGGCTGTGAGTGAACGAGCAGCCCCTGTTGGCGGCGAGGGTGATTAACAGTCTTTAGCAGAGAAGTTTTGGCGATGGTCCGATAGGGGTCGGCAATGAGGTGGCTACTAAAAGCCAAATATCCTGTGTCATCGGGTGAGTTTTAATCGTAAGGAGACACAAAATAGGAGACAAACGTAAAATAGTGGGGAGAGTCAGTAATATAGGCCACTTACATTTCACTTATTTTTAATGCGCCTATTAGTCGGCTCCTGAGCACATAAAAGATGGGGGGAAGCTGAGCACATAAAAGATGGGGGGTAAGCTTCTGCCGTTTATTTAGGAGACACAGGCTTCTCAAATCCAGAGAGCCAAACAAAAGAGACGGGGTCTCGCTATGTTGCCCAGGCTGGAGTGCAGTGGCTATTCACAGGCGCGATCCCACTACTGATCAGCACGGGAGTTTTGACCTGCTCCGTTTCCGACCTGGGCCGGTTCACCCCTCCTTAGGCAACCTGGTGGTCCCCCGCTCCCGGGAGGTCACCATATTGATGCCGAACTTAGTGCGGACACCCGATCGGCATAGCGCACTACAGCCCAGAACTCCTGGGCTCAAGCGATCCTCCTGCCTCAGCCTCCCGAGTAGCTGGGACTACAGGCGCGCGCCACCGCGCCCGGCGCTCAGAGAGCCTGCAAAGAAGTACTAGAGGCTGTGGTAGGATGACGTTATCTGGAGGCGGAGCAGGGGCGGGGCTGCGGGAATGGATACGCCCAGTGCGAGGCGGTCCGGAGGCTGAGGTCGTGTGACGTCTTCGGGGATGGGTGGCTGTCTTGCTTTACGAGGCTCCGAGCGCGTGAAGCCGCTTTCGCTGTTCGGGCTTAGGCGCTGGGCGTGTTGCTCCGAACGCTGTGTTCCTGTACTTAAGCCAGGCTTTAATACATACTGCACCTTTTCGAGGAAGTTACTTACCAGGGAACCATCTGTCCCTAAATGTCTCATTGTCCACAGCAAGCAGGTCCTTTCTCCGTACAGCTGTAAGAGGAAGTGTAACCTGTAGTAGCAAGGGGTTGGGGGTCCGCAAAAGTGCCGGGGCCCACTCACTTTTCACTACTGAAATGCAGGAAGCCTAAGGGAACGATCTGCTTTTGTCGTCCCCGCATGTTCGTTGCCCGTTATTGTTGGAGAAAATTCGTGTCTGGGTGGATGGGCGCAAGGTTAGGATTTGGCAGCCTGGAGGGTTTTTCGGAACAGGTCTAGGTTAGGAAGGGGTAAGGAGAAGAAGGAAAAAAGGATTTCCAACCATAGTAGATCTCCAACCACCAGACTTCTCTGTCCGGTCACGATCTTCCCCATTCCTGTTTTCTTCTGGAAGGTAGTCCCGACTTCCCCCTCCGTTGCATCACCTAACTGCTCCCTCCTTCATAGATAAATTAAAGGCCATCAGAAAAACTTAGTCAACTTCTTGCCACTCCCTCCTCTAATACATCTTCAAGGAAGGACAACTTTGTTGTCGCTTCCTATCTCAAATCCAGTAGGTAAAAATTCCTCCATCAGTCATTTCCACACCCATCCTATCTCTCTCTCTTTTACTTGTGGAGATACTGAGCTTTCTTTCATCTTAAAAGCTCTCCTTTGGCCTTGCCTCTCTTTCCAAATGGAATCGGTGTTGTTTTCATGGCTGCGCTTTTTTGAAAGCATGTTATACAATTACTACATTCACTTCCTAACATTCCATCTTTAGTCCACAGTCCACCTATACACGAAAACTATTCTGATGCTCCCATGCCTAAGCTCCCAACTGGCAGATCTAAGGGACCCTGTAAGACCTCTGTCCACATAATTTATCACCCCCACCCCCAGTTTGTGTCATTTATGACCACTACCTCCTCCTTGAAATGTTCTTTTCCCTGGTTCTTGTTGACAGCCTCTGACAGGTCCTCCAAAGCTTTGGCAGTCTCTCCTCTGCCAACTCTATAAATGTTGCTGTTCCTTGTAGCTCCCTTCTAAATCTTTATTTTCTTGCTATGCTCTTCATGAGTGATCTCACCAATTGTCAAGGCTCTCAAATCTATAGCTCCAATATGATGCTCTTTCCAGAGCTCCAGATCTATATTTTTAGTGGCCTACTGGATGTCATCTTGAAATCATTCAACACTTCAAATTCGACTTGTGCAAGCAAAACTGACCATCTTCTGATTCCTACCTCCAAACTTGCCTGGCCAATTTCCCGTATTCTCACTCTTTGCCAAAATATTTATTTGGTCATTTCAGAACTCTTTCAGTCATCCTTGACCACTGTTTCATTCATTTAACAGCAGGTATTTTTTTCTTGCCTATCCAATGACAGGTACTGTGCTAGATGATAGAGATGAGATGTGATGAAAACAGACACTTGGGGGAAACAAGCAAAAAACAGCAACACATACACACACACACACACACACACACACACACACACTTGGGTACTTATCCCAGTGTATACGCTGTGATAAGTATCATTCAGGAAACAAAGTGCTGAGAGAAAAGCAATGATGGCAAGAATGGGGAAGGGACATACTTTAGAGAAAGTAGTCAGGTAAGCCTCCTTGAGAAAGTGTCGTTTGAACTGAGACCTGAAGAATGAGCTATCAGTTAAGGTACTTCGATTGCCAGCAATAAGGGTTATGTGTAAACCAAAGTAAAGGAACTCCTCTGAAGAAGGAACTGATTTAAAGGAAATGGGGGAAATGTAGCAGAATGGTAGTTGTCCCCGTCTGTTCTCACCTTTTACTAATATTTAGTTGGGTAGATGAAACCCCACTTAGAGACTGATGGGATTTGATGTAAGGTCCAAGAGTGAAAGGTCAAGAAACAATTGTTGAGACATTTTTGGTGCAAAAAAAGGTGGTTTTATTAAAGCATGGGTACAGAACCTGTGGGCCGAAAGAGCTGCACTGGGATTGTGAGGAACAACCAGTTATATACTTTTAAGTTTGTTGGGGCAGTAGAGACAAAGAAAGTTTCCAAAAGGATTTTCATTATGTTAAGACTTACAGGATTCTGGAGGCCTAGCTTCTGTCAAGCTAAGGTTCCTCTTTGCCACTAGTAAAGTATTAACATTGAGACAGTTGGGAGTTCCTAGAGGAATGTCATACTCAGTCTGTCTTAAGTATTTGTCAGTGGGCTGCAAGTTGTAAGGAAATTTAACTTTATCTACACTTTTTTTTGCCTCTGTTCTCCACATCAGAAACCACATTTCCCAGTTTCTCCCACAACCAAGCGTGTTCAAGTTCTCACCAATGGAATATGTGTGCAAGTGATAGTTGCAGCCTCTGCATCGTTTGCTTACAAATAAATCTTTTGTCCTCTACTTCTGCTATTTTGCCCTTCCCCAGAGCTAGATGGCGCCAGTGCAAACCCACAGCAGTGCCCCAGCTTTATGCAAATGAAGAAAGTATCCTAGGGTATATAGCAGAGCATCAAGAGGAAAGAAACCAGGGTCCATTAACGACCTAATGGAGCTGAGCCACCCTGCCAGCCTTGGTCACTTCTACCTCTGGACTGTTACATGAGAATTAAGCTTCTGTCTCATTTAAACTACTGTATTTGAGGGGGGAGTCTCCTATTATTGTACCATACTCAATACTCTAATGGATATAGGGAAGCTCACAGATGACAACCCTGACTAACCAGAACTCAGAAAGGACAGGAACAAAAAGAGCTATAGGCATCTCCAGCTTACTCCGATTGGACAAATCAGCCTCAACCTCCTGTAAGAAGGGTCTGATTTTCTAGTTTGAGTCCTGTGCCCTCCTACAACCTCTATATTCATATCCACTTTTATTATAATTATGTTGTAAATAAAACTTTTATGTTCTGTTTTTCTCATTTGTCAATATACTTTTAGTGGCAGTATAAGCCTCTCAATTTGATGCATAGCTTATAATGAGTTAAATCTAATGACGGTCAATTACACTAACCAGTTTTCAATCATTCTATACATTTTACCTGCATTGTTTTATAGATTAGTAATATGTATAACATCCAGTGTTAAGTCAAGTATACACAAGCCTGAATTGGTGTTTGCTTTTTTTTTTAAGGTTTTGTAACTTTTTCTTCCAGCTTTATTGAGATGTAATTTACAAATAGAATTGTAAGCTATTTAAAGCGTACAACATGAATATATATATATTATATATATTAAAAGGATTCATTCCATCAAGTTAATACAACCATTACCTCACATATTTCCTTTCTTCCCCTTTTGGTAAGAACATTTAAGTTCTACTCTCTTAGCAAATTTCAATTATGCAATACAGTGTTAAAGTGTTATAGTCACCATATTATACATTAGATCCTCAGACTTTTTTCATCTTATAACTGAAAATTTGTACCCTTTTACCAACTTCTCCCTATTTCCTCCCTCCCCAACCCCTGCTCAACCACTTTTCTACTCTTGTTTTTATGAGCTTGACATTAAAAAAAAAAATTCCACATTTAAGTGATACCATGCAGTATTTTTCTTTTTCTGCCTAACTTATTTCACTTAGCATATGCCCACCAGTTTTATCCATGTCACAAATGACAAGATTTCCTTCCCTCTCTCTCTTTTTTAATGCTTATTTATTTTTGAGAGAGACAGACAGAGTGCAAGTTGGGGAAGGGCAGAGAGAGAGAGGGAGACACAGAATCTGAAGCAGGCTCCAGGCTCTGAGCTGTCAGCACAGAGCCAGACGTGGGACTCGAACGCACAAACCGTGAGTTCATGACCAGAGCAAAAGTCAGACACTTAACTCACTGAGCCACCCAAGCGCCCCAAGATTTCTTTGTTTTTAAAGACTGAATAATATTCCATCATTATGTATATATAGATAAGCATTTTCTTTAATCCATTAATCCATTGACGGATACTTAGGTTGTTTGCATACCTTCACTATTGTAAATAATGCTGCAGTAAACACAGAAGTACAAGTGTCTCTTCCAGATAATGGCTTCCTTTGGATATACACCCAGAAGTGGGATTGCCGGATCACATGGTAGCTCTATTTTGCATTTCTTGAGGGACTTCTATACTGTTTTCCATAATGGTTGAACCAGTTTACATTTCCACCAACAGTGCACATGGGTTCCCTTTTCTGCACATCCTGGCCACCATTTATTATCTAGGTTGTGCCTTGTTGTTTTAACCTATGTGCACGTTTTTTTAAAGTTAACTTTTATTTATTTAAGTAATCTCTGCACCTGATGTGGGGCTCCAACTCAGCACCCAGAGATCAAGAGTCACATGTTTGTCCATCTGAGCCAGGCAGGCACCCCTAGGTTGTTTACTTGTAAATAGTTCAACAAACTAGGTCTTGTCTGGCTATTTGAGGTTTTGCTTCTTCAAAACATAACCTGAATGAGTTAATTTTTAGGTGCTTATTAAACATTAGCACTCATCCCAAATGGTTTGTCTCCATACGTCCACAAAAATCCACTCCATGGAGCTCAAAGCTTTTATACATTAGTCCTTCTGGGACACTAAACGACGAAGAGCGTGGAGTCAGACGAAGAGGCTTTCTGCCCAGGTCGGGAGAAAGGGCTTTAGGGCATGCGAGGTCCGAGCTTACGTCCTCAGCAGTCATCAGGCAAGAGTACCCGACAAGGCTGAGGCTGGCCAGGGCCGAAGAGGCCTCAGTTGCTAGGCCCGAGAGAACACCCGAGGAGGAGGCTCCCTGTGGCAGAAGAAAAGCAGGCTCAGAGGTCACAGAGAAAAAAAAAAACTGGTGTAACCTGGGTACGATTGCCAGCCAGGATCGCGCAAGTTTACTCCCGGGCTGCTGAAAGGGAGAGGAACCTGGGAGGGGGAAGGCGGGGTCTCCGGGAACGAAGGTGGGCCACAAGGGGAGGGAGGGGCGAGGCCACTTCATGGAAAGGTGGGGCCTCCAGAGGGAAGAGAGAGGCGAGACTGCCCAGGGAGGAGTAGGGGGCGGTCAGGGACCTGAGGTGGTTGGGAACGCTGGAGGCGAAGGGGGAGAGGGGGAGAGGAGGCGAGAGGCGGGGTTACCCAGCGAGCTAGAGGCTGGGCCCGCAGGGGAAGGGAGGGCGGCCGCCAGGGGGCGAGGCGGACAAAGTGCTCACTACCACCTGGGTCCCAGGATCTGGCAGTCCGGTACTGGGCTGCATCATCCCCCCAAAGGCTCACCTGTCCCTGCCCTTTGACAGGCTGCCGGTTCGCCGCTGCTGACCACAGGAGGATCACTTGCAGGCGGCAGGATTTTCCTCAGGCTAGGTTATTTGCATTTCAGAGACAAGCCCCTGTGGGCTAACCTTGATTCTATTACATTTAATAAACGAACAATGCATTAACGAGAACGAACACTTTGACATAATAAACGTTTACTTCTTGGGCACACCCTGCATGGAGGAAGAGCCTTTAATATGGTTAATGATCTCTCATATGTCCAGAAACTCTTTTCTTGTGGCAGGTTTTAAAACTTAAGAACAAATCCTAGTAGTGGGCAAAATTATTCACCCTGTCACTCCGCTGGACCGATAAATATAAAAGTTAAATTTGGGAGTGCTATTTTCTTCAATTTGAATACGTTTTGACTTTCATTCAAAGGTTCTGCGGAAATGTTTTAACGTTTTAGAACTTAGTAGAACTCCATCCGAGCCTGGCTATTTATTACATTGATTCTGATCTGGTGGAATAAATCACATGCCCACACCAAAATTTCAAATCCTGATATTTAACACTTGATCGCAGATATTGATTCTTTACGCCAGCGTGGCAAAAGCTTTCTGCTGTATTTAATTTATTCATCTTGAAAGTATTAGAATGCATTAGAATGTTTCATTTTCATCAGATAGCGTTTGAAAGAGTGCTTCCTTTGTTTGGGGCCTCCGTAGACTTGGGCTAATGTCGCGGCCAGCCAGAATAACTGGCAAATTGATTTACTTTTTCGTGACTTTCTATAATCAAGGCTAATTATTTTCCCAGGTTAATATATCAGAACAGCCTGGCTTTTGGTAGGAAAACAAGTACTTTAAGTCGCATACTGCTTTCACTGACTAAGGTGAGAGACGATCAAGATAACACTCTTTGCTTAAATCACTCTCATCCAACAACTAGTTATCGAGCACGTGCAAGGTGCCCTGAAGTGTTAACTGTTGGTTAATATTGGGGATAAAGGTTAATTTTGAGAATAAAAGTGTAAACAGGGAAACAATGAATCTGCTTGATATGAAACAAATAATGTGAATTGGTTTATGTCTATTCACCTTGGACCCTGAGAAAGGGCATAATTTCTGAGAGGAATGACTGGAAAAGTATCTAATCTTGCATGACTGCTGGCCCCGAGTATGGCTAATATAAAAATCCTGAGGTTTTTCCTATGTGGAGTTGGTGAGGAGGGAAATATCTTCCCCTAGACTTCCTCCCCTTGTCATGAATGGGGGGAAGAACACTGAGACCTTCCCAAGTTCAAATAGCAACCTACTTTCACTTTTATTTTGGAGGGGGGAAATTTTAAGCTTTTCTCTGTGTGTACTGAAGGAACAGGCTGCTTGTGTCTGTTCAAATGAACCCCCTCACTAAATGAAAGAGCTGTAATTCATTGTATGGCATACCTTATTTTCCAAGGAGGGCAAAGTCTGGCATGTGGCAAGAAATAAAGACAAAACCATTACACATTAGTTGCAATATTCTCTTAATGGAGACAATCTAGAGTCACCATGATGTATGGATAAACAATATTATATATTACCAAAAGTGTATTTGTATAACCAAGGCAAATATATACAAATGCTGAGGTATGATTTATCATTATCAAAACTAATAGTAATGCTCTTATGCATTAACATAATAATATAAACTATAAGAGAGATTTATCCTTTTATGATAATTTTATTAAAATAGTAAGTCCCTGGGGCCCTCAGTTGGTTAAGTGTCTGACTCTTGGTTTCGGCTCAGGTCATGATCTCACAGTTTCTGGGTTCAAGCTGATGGTATGGAGCCTGCCTGGGATTCTCTCTCTTCCTCTCTCTCTACCCCTCCCCTGCTCTTTCTCAAAATTAAATAAACTTTAAAAAAAATAAAAAAAATAGTAATTCCCTTTGAGCATTCATTCATTCATTCATTCATGAACTCTACCCATGAATTCTATATCATTCCCCACTAAGGAAATGGAATCAAAACCACAACGAGGACTGCCTGGGTGGCTCAGTCGGTTAGGTGTCCCACTCTTGATTTTGGTTCAGGTTTTGATCTCACTGTTGTGAGACGGAGCCCCACCTCAGAGTGTGGAGTCCGCTTACGATATTCTCTCTCTCTCTCTCTCTCTCTCTCTCTCTCTCTCCCCCACCCTCTGCCACTTCCCCACTCATGCTCTCTCTCTAAAATAAAAATAAATAAAATGTAAAAAATAAGATACCACTTCACACCTACTAGGAATTGCTATAATTTAAAAAACCAAACAAAACCAGATAATAACAAGTGTTGACAAGAATTTGGAGAAATTGGAACTCTTGTACATTGGTGGTGGAAATATAAAATGGTGCAGCTGCTGTAAAAACCAGGTTGGCAATTCCTCAAAAAGTTAAGTATACAACTACTTCATGGTCCACAAATGCCACTCCTAGGTAAATGCCTGAAAGAATAAAAAACTGGGACTCACTTACTTATTTCCAATGTTTGTTACAGTGTTATTTACAATAGCCACAAGGTAGAAACAACCCAAGTGTCCATCAACTGAAGAAGGGGTGGACTAAATGTGGAATGGAATATTATTCAGCCACAAAAAGGAATGAAGTTCTGACACATGCTATGTCACAGATGCGCCTTGAAAAAACATTGTGCTAAGTGAAATAAGCTAGACACAAAAGGACAAATAGTGTATGACTCCACCTACATGAAGTACCTAGAACAAGCAAATACATAGAGACAAAGTAGAAGTTGAGGGGAGCAGGATATTATTGCTTAATGGATATAGAGTTTATGTTTAGGGTGATGGAAAAGTTTTGGAAATAGATGGTACTGGTTGTACAACATTGTGAACATAATCAGTGCTTCTGAATTGTATACTTAAAAATGGTTAAAATGGCAAATTGTATGTTTTACAGTATTTTACAATAGTGTATGTATGTGTATACATATGTATGTGTATATATACATATACACAAATCAGTTGGGCATATTTGTGTGAGTCTGTATCTAGATTCTCCATTGTGCTCCATTAATCTATATGTCTATCCCTCCATCACAATCACAGTCTTTTACTGTAACTATATAATAACAAGTCTTGAAATTGAATAGACTGATTTCTCCCGCTTTTTTTTTTAATTGTTTGGCTTTTCTAGTTCCTTTGCTTTTCCATATATATTGTACAGTAATTTTGTCTATAATGACAAAAAGTCTTGCTGGGATTTTGTAGGAATTGCATTAAACTGGAGAAAATTGACTGGAGAAAAATTGGAGAAAATTTACCATGTTGAATCTTCCAATCCATGAATGCAATACATCTTTCCACGTATTTAGATATTCTTAGATTTATTTAGCCAGTGTTTTCCAGTTTTTAGCATACACATCCTGTTCATGTTTTGTTAGATTTATTCTTAAATATTTCAATTTTTTGAGTAATTATAAACATTATTGTATTTTTAATTTCACTGTTCATTACTACCATATAGAAATACAATGCATTTTTGTGTTTATCTTGTAATCCTGCAGTCTTCTGAACTCACTAATTAGTTGTAGAAGGGTTTTTTTTTGTTTTGTTTTGTTTTTGTAGGTTTCTTAGGACTTTTCTATGTAAGCAATCATGTCTTTTACAAATAGAGGCAGTTCTATCTCTTCCTTTCCATTCTATATGACTTTTATTTCCTTTTCTTGCCTTAACACACTGGCTAGAACTTCCAGCACGATCCTGAATAAGAGGAGTGAGGGTAGATATCTTTGTCTTGTTCCTGATCTTAGGAAGACAGCATTCAGTCTTTCACCACTGAATATAAGGCTAGTTGTAGTGTTTTTTTGTAGATTAAAATTAAAAAAAGCAACTTGGGGATGTTAGTCGGTTAAATGTCCGACTCTTGATTTCAGCTCAGGTCATGATCTCATGGTTTGTGAGTTTGAGACCCACATTGGGCTCTGTGCTGATGATGTGGAGCCTGCTTGGAATTCTCTCTCTCTCTCTCTCTCTCTCTCTTTCTGTGCCCCTCCCCTTCTCTCTCTCTCTAATAATAAACTAATAAAAAAACATAAATAGGTGCTGAATTTTGTCAAATGTCTTTTCTGCATTGATAAATATGATTGTGTGCTTTCTTCTTTAGCTTGCTAATATGGTGGAGTACATTGATTTTTCAAATACTGAGACAACCTTGCATCTCTGAAACAAATTCCACTTGGTCATGGTGTATGGTGCATGATTGGTGTATGATTTTTTTTTTAGAGAAAGAGAGAGAGAGAGAGGAAGAGGCAAAGGAAAAGGGAGAGAGAGACTCAAGCAGGTTTCACACCCAAAGCAGAACCCAATGCGGGACTCGATCTCAGAGTCCTGAGAGGATGACCTGAGCCGAAATCAAGAGTCGGATGTTTAACCAACTGAGCCACCCAGGTAACCCTGGAGTAGGATTTAAAAAATATATAGAGAGTAAAACCTTGGATTGCGAGTAACTTGTTCTGCGAGTATTCCACAAGATGAGCAAATATTTCTAATAAATTTTAACTTGATAAACAGGCGATATCTTGCAATACTAGTACCTGATGCCAGATGTCACATGATCGTAACTGAGCCATGGTTCCTCTCTGTCTGTCTCTCTGTGTCTCTCTCTCACTGTGGGATTGTGGGTGATCGTCTCTCCCATGCTCAGATGCTCAGTCTCAGGCCAAGGTGTTTGGCAGAAATGAGTGATTTTTCAGAACGCTGGAAAGTGCCCACAACTAGCACTAGTGTGTTTTTGTCACTTCAAAGCACCTATGGATGGTCCTTTGCTTTTCCATACAAGAGTAAGCTTAGGAATGCTTGGCTTCATTCTAGGTCAGGCTGCCTTTAGATATAGAACCTTTCCTTTTCTGCCTTAGTGTCAGCTACACTAAATACAGTATATGACAAGAGTTTATTAATACTGTACTACAGTCAGCATCCGAGCAAACACATACAATGGCCCCCATACAGAAAAGATTCCATTGAGCCAATAGATAGCAGTGATTCCATTAGTGATAGTGAAAGTTGTCCTACACAATAACCCTCCTCTCTGTCTCCCTCACACCAGCCATGAAGGTTTTCAAAAGTAAGTGCAGGTTAATTTATTTTTCTTTATATTTTGTGTTTTCTTTATTATTTTGTATTATATTACAGTACTGTAATCATTTTATATGAATATTTTGGGGTTGTAGAACAAATAATCTGAGTTTCCATTATTTCTTAGGGGAAAATTTGCTTTGATATATAAGTGCCTTGGATTACAAGCATGTTTCTGGAAGAAACTATACTCACAAACCAAGGTTTAACTGTATATTGCTGAATTTTATCTGTTAACATTGTTTAATCATTTTGCATCTTGGGGCCCCTGGGCAGCTCAGTCAGTTAAACGTCTGATTTTGGCTCAGGTCATGATCTCACAGTTGATGGGTTTGAGCCCTGCATCGGGCTCCACACTGATAGTATGTAGCCTACTTGGGATTCTCTCCCTCTTCCTCTCTCTCTGCCCCTTCCCGACTCACGCTTTCTTTCTCTCAAAATAAATTTAAAAAGATTTTTTGCATTTTTATAAATGAGTAATATTGGCCTGCAGCTTTGTAATTATTTGTTTTTCATATCAGGCTAATACTACTTTTATAAAACGAATTGGGATGTGGTCCCTCCTCTTCTATTTCCTAAAAGTCTTCAAATGATTGGTAGCATTCTCTAGTGAAACCATCTGAGCCACCAGATTTCTTTTGTAGAGTTTTAAAATTATTCAATTTCCTTAATAATTATAGGGCTACTCAAATTATCTATTTCACATTAGGTGTGTTGAGGTAGTTTGAACTTTTTAAGAATTGGTCTTTAATTTGTCAAATGTATATGTGCAGAGTTGTTTGTAGCATTCTATTATTATCATATTGTTATCTGCAGGGTCTATTGATATCTCATGTTTCATTTCTGATATTAGTAATTTGTGTCTTTTTTTGGTCAGTCTTGCTAGATAGAGGTTGTCACCTTAATTGATTTTTCCAATGAACCAGCTTTTTTGTTTCATTGATGTTCTCTATTGTTTTTCCATTCTCAATTTTATTAATTTCTGTTTTTTAATATTTCCTCCTTTGGTTACTTTGGATTTATTTTGTTCTTCTTTTTCTAGTTTTTTAAGATGGGAACTTAGATTACTGATTTGTGACTTTTCCTCTTATTCTCATGTGTGCATTCTATTGCTATAAATTTCCCTCTCAGCACTGAAGCTGGTTCCACAAAATTTGATATGTTGCATTTTCATTCATTTCAATGTATTTTTCTTTCCCTTGAGACTTACTCTTTGACCCATAGGTTACTTGGAAGTGTGTTATTTAGTTTCCATTTAGAGACTTTCCTGTTACCTTTCTAATTTTCCAGTTTGATTCCATTGTAGTTGGAGAATATACTCAGTATTATTTCATTCCTTAAAATTTTCTGAGATTTGTTTTATTGCCCAGGATATGGTCTATTTTGGTGTATGTTCCTTGGGTAAGAATGTGTGTTAGGTGAAATAATCTACAAATGTTGATTATATCCTATTAGTTGATGCCACTGTTCAGTTCTATAGCCTTGCTGATTTTCTGTCTAGTTTGTTCTATAAATTGTTAAGAGAGAGGCACTGAAGTCTCCAACTGTAAGTGTAGATTTATCTATTTCTCCTTCCAGTTCTATCAGTTTTTGCTGCACATATTTATGTACCTTCTGTTTATATTGTAATTGCCTTTAACACATTTCCTCTATATACATTTAGAACCATATCAGATAGTGGTATAAATTTTTGATGCAATCATCAAATGTAATTTAGAAAACTGAAGAAGGAAAATCTATTGCACTTATCTATATTTTTGCTTACTATGTTCTTTATTCCTTCCTGATGTTCCAAGATTCCTTTAAAAAAAATTCCTTTTCTTTCCATTTAGAGAACTTCTAACTTCTGTTAGGCGTTTTTTTAAGGCTAGGTCTGCTGGTGAAATTCTCTTAGTTTTCCTTCATCTGAGAATGTTTTGATTTCCCTAACAATATTTTACTGGATATAGGGCTCTGGGTTGACAGTTTTTTTCTTTCATCACTTAAAAAATGTTATGTTGCTTCCCCCTGGCCTCTATATTTTCTGGTAAGAAATCCACTATTGTTTAAAATTTTTTTTTTTTTTCCCTTGTGGGTAAGGTGCTTTTTTCCTCTGGTTGCTTTCAAGATTTTTTTGTCTTTAGGTTTTAGAAGTTTGATTATAATGTGCTTTTGGTGTATCAGATTTATCCTATTTGGAAGTTCTTTCAACTTCCTAAATCTGTAGGTGTATGGTTTTTGCTGAATTGGGGAAGTGTTTAGATATTACATCTTAGGGAACTTTTTAAGCCCTACTCTCTCTCTCCTCTCCTGGGGCTCCAGTGATATGAACATTAGCAGTTTTGTTATAGTCCCACAGGTCTCTGAGGCTCTTCTTGATGTTTTTTACTCTATGTTCTCTCTCGTTCAGATTGGGTAATTTCAGTGGCTGTATCTTCCAGTCCACAAACTTTTCCCTCTGTCCCTATCATTCTGCTGTTGAGCCCATCAACTGAGCTGTTTGTTATTATATTTTTTCAGTTCTGAAATTTCCATTTGTTTTTCCTTGTATCTTCTAAATATTTGCTGAGACTTCCTATTTCTTTGCTGAGACTATTTTTTCAGTTGATTCAACTGTGTTCACAATTGCTCACTGAAGCAATGTTATGATGGCTGCCGTAAAATCTCTGTCAGATAACTCTAACATCTTTATCGTTGTAGTGTTGGCATTTATTGATTGTCCTTTCTCACTCAGTCTGAGATCTTGGTATGATAAGTGAATTTTGGTTGAGATCTGAATATTTTGAATATTATAACAATCTGGACCTTATTTAACTTTCTGTTTTAGCTGGCTTCCTCTCACACCTCTCCAACAGGAAAAGTGGAGCAACATCTAATTACCACCAGGTTAGGTAGTCCTGATTCAGAAGTCCAGGTTCTTCACTCAGACTTTGTTGACACCCTAATGGGAGGCTCCTTGTTACTGCTGGGTAGGGGTGGGAGTACTGGCTTCCCACCAGGCTTCCAGTGATACCTCCCTGGTTGGAAGGGATACGAATACCTCATTACTGCTCCCACATGTTTTTTCATTAACACTACACCACAAGTGGTGAGGGGTGTTGGGGATGAGTGAGGTGTTGGGAAGAAGGGGTGGCCTTGTTACTATGAAAATACTGACTCTCCACTAGGACTTTTCTGATTCTACCCCAGCAGACAGAAAGGGGTGCCTCCTGTCAATGGAGGTGGAAGTCTAGTTTTCCACGTGGTCTCCACTGACACCAAGTGTTTGCATGGGGCTTGTTACCCCCTGGTGGGGATAAAAGCCCCTATTCTCTACTCCACCTAGTGGTGGTGCACCTCATGAAGAGTCCAGCAAGGGTAGCAGTGCCTGGGTGGCTCAGTCAGTTAAGCTTCTGACTCTTGACTTTGGCTCAGGGCATGATCTCACAGTTCATGAGTTTGAGCCTAGTGTCGGGCTCTATGCTGACAGTGTGCACCCTCTCTGTCTCTCTCTCAAAAAAAAAAAAAAAAAAAAAAAAAAAAGAAAGAAAAAAGAAAGAAAAGAAAAGGAAAAAAAGAAAAAGAAATTCCAGCAAAGGTGGAAATCTAAGCTACTCACCTGGCCTTTGCTACCATGGGTGAAGGTAGGGCCACAGTCTTTTCTTTGTTGTTTGGCTGGAGTACAGTGGTTATTTTCCAAAAGTTTTCTGTCTTGCTAGGTTGCCCCTTTCCTAATCCTTTGCCTAAGAGAGCATTCTTTGGTTAGAGTTTTTTGTTTTGTTTTTGGCATTTCTGACTTCTTAAGCTCCAAGTCTGGGATATATGAGGAAAAAGCAAACCCAGGGAACTCACTACCATGTCACTGCTTGGTCTCTGGTCCAGCTGCAGTCTGCTTTCTTCTCTCCGTCTTTCAGAGTTTTCTTATGCTTGTTGAATATGTAATGTCCAGGGATTTTTGCTGTACTTAGAGAGTGGAACTGGAAAAAGTATGTCTACCCCATCTTCCCAGAAGCAGAAGTCTATTGTATTAATTTTTATAATTGCCTTCTGTTTAGGGCAAGTGATGCTAATGGAAAAACTCCTCCAGTGATTCTGTGATGTCCTTTTCTCCTCCCACATTAACTATTGCTATAATGTATCAGAATACATTAAATTATTCTAAGAGCTCTGGGGTGCCTGGGTGACTCAGTTAAGCATTTTCTGTCTTCAGCTCAGGTCATGATCTAATGGTTCATGAGTTCAAGGCCCACATTGGGATTTCTGCTGTCCGCGCAGAGACCCCTTCAGATCCTCTGTCTTCCTCTCTCTCTGCACCTCCCCTGCTCATGCTCTCTCAAAAATAAAAATAAATAAAAACTTAAAAAAATTATTCGAAGAGCTCTATAAAGCAATTCAGGGAGAGGTCAAAAGACCAGGTTACAGACTTGTTTAGAGCTTTTTATATAATGAATTAGATTTACCAGTAGGCCACTTGTTCCCACCCTAATTCTAATGTGGTTTTATTATGCAACAGTGATGGCAGTTATTATGCATTAGATATTTGTATATCGTATATAATTCTTCATAGGACATAAAAGTCTGCAATTTTGATATGTTTATTTTATTTTTAAAATTTTTTTGCTTATGCACTACATTGTCATATTTTGTAAAGTTCGTACTTTTATTTGTAAGTAACAGCATCCTACTGGAGCTCCCTTTAGCAAGAAGAAAGGTAATTTTATACAAAGATACAGGATGTCTCATAAAACTCAAAGGTTGGTATGCAGACAGACACCAAGAAGGGCCTGGAACTGTGCACTGTAACCTAGGAAATAATCTGTTTTGTCTCTGCTCCTTTCTGTACATCTGTTTTTTTCTTCTTTGTCCCTGAAGACTAACTTCTGTCTGCCACCCAATACTCAAAGCTGAATATGGCCGTGACCCAGTCCCTAGTTAGTAGGATATGGATCCACTGGGAAGAGACAGACTAATATGGCCCTTCTTCACATCTGATTTTAAATTCTCAGGAATGAGAATCTGATTGGCCAATTAGAATAATGAATCTACCTGTGGTCCAACTGGTATGACCAGAAACGTATGTGTTGAAGAGTCTCACGGAAAAACCAGGACTGTCAGGAATCTACTCCTATATTCCTGTGGAAGGGGGGCGGGGAGCTGTTTCCAAAGACATCCTATGCACCGGGCATAGGCTTATGCCTCTATACCACCCATATGCATCGGGAAACTTGTTCTACTCCTAGAATCTTTGATATACTGTTAAGGATGTGTCCATATCAAATTGTTATAAAGTCTCAGGCTAACCTTCTTATATAACCAAGGTTATTCCTGGGTAAGCACGTTGAATTCATGACTTATAATGTCAAAAAGATATAAGCAGCGGAAAGACCCGTGTTTACATTTAAAAATTAAGTTCCGGGGTGCCTGGGTGGCTCACTCGGTTGAGCGTCCGACTTCGGCTCAGGTCATGATCTCACAGTTCATGGGTTCCAGCCCCGCATTGGGCTCTGTGCTGACAGCTCAGAGCCTGGAGCCTGTTTCGGATTCTGTGTCTCCCTCTCTCTCTGTGTCCCTCCCCTGCTCGCTCTCTGTCTCCCTGTCTCAGGAATGAATAAACATTAAAAAAATTTTTTTAATAAAAAGAAATAAAAGAAAAAAATGAAGTCCCAATATCAGAAACTGCTTCAAGAATTCTAGAACTTTCCTTTTCCAGCAATAATCTAGTTTGGGAAGGTGGCACACTGGGTAGCTGACCTTCCTTCCACAGTCATAGCACTCTAGACTCCAGTCTGTGAAATTGTAATGTTACCCTGAAGCCAGATTTTGGCTTAGTAGGTTTATATTATCTATTACTGTGGACACACAATCCAGTAGGTGTCTTTCTAAGCCTATTGAAACATAAATCTTTCTTAACACAGAAAGGAAACAAACCCATAAATTTTGCCCAGATAAATCATTGTTAAATTGGTTATAGTGCAACATTTACCTAGGATTTTACAACCATTTCCACACATAAATTTTGGACACTATGCTCAAAACTGTATCTTAGAATAGGACCTACTACAGACAGTTGTATACTGAAAGTCCAAAGGTACTCAACAGCAAAAACTGCTCCCTTGTTTGTTCTTGGTATGCCTATGACGTGTACACAAAGCAAAATAAAAGAAGGTTATGGAGGAGGAAATCTCATCTTAATCTACCTGGTTATGTTTTTCTAAGGAATCTTTCCTTTCTAACCCAAAGCTAGGTTTGGATTAGGTTAAGGTATCAGTTTACAAGATTGCCAACCTCCCTTTTTCAACACAATTATCTCCTTTTCTCCTTTATTCCTCCCTTCTTTTTCTTCTTCCTTCCTTTCTTCTTCTTTCTCACTCATTTTTATATTCATTCATTTGTTCTCTCTCTGAAGCAGCACTGCGTGGCATTTAAAATCATCTTATTTATTTGGTTTCTAATCCATAAACAGTTTTAAATTTAGTGGCTTACCACCTTTTCTTGAGATTTGGAAGATTAATGTTTTCTCTGGGTCCTCTAACATGGAAAGTTCTTCCATCTTTGCTTTCACCACCAACTTGGCCATTAGAAAGATCTCCTTGAGAAGCTGAATCCCTTACCAGCAAGTCAGGAAGTAAGGCAGATCAAATGCAGAATACTATGCTAAAGGAAAAAAAAAAAAACTAATATAAAGAGCTAATATTGCATGATGTTTTAAATCAGTAAATCTATTTGTTTAGTACCATTGTGACTCATTTATCAATCAGAGGTCAGTATTTTACTTACATGCCGTTTCCTTCATATATCTCTAACAACAGGAGAAAACTAACAAAACAGAAACAAAACAAGATAAAGCAAAAAAACAAAGCATATAAATTAAGAAATTTAAAGCTGGAACCACCATAAAGATAGAACAAGGTTAGTTTTAGCCCTCAGCTATTTGGTGTTCCTTGAATATCTTCCTGAAGAGCACACTATCCATACCAACACACAGCCATACAGTACATTATTGTATAATAACAACACATCTGAGTAACTGATAGTACAGAGCCCGACAACACTTACTGTAAACACTACACACAAACTGTTGTTTTATTACTTAATTACAAAGCTTGGAGGATTCAGTTAAGCAATCTGAATGACTTAGCTGCTCTGTTCTTAAAAAAAAAAAAAAAAACTTTTTCAGAAAATCAATATTGCATTCTTTGTCAGTTTAGACAGAAATAATAATCTTGTTTTAGCTTAAAAATACTTTCCTGATACCTAAAACCAAATTTCTGACATGATATGCTTCTTTTTTTTCCCCCAGAGAGAGAGGGGGGTGGGCGCAAATGAGGGAGGAGCAGAGGGAGAAGGAGAGAGAGAATCTCAAGCAGGTTCCATTTCCAGTGCAGAGATGTGGGCAGAGATGTGGGGCTCCACGCGGGGCTGGATCTCACAACTGTGAGATCATGATCTAAGCCAAAATCAAGAGTCAGACGCTTTAACAGCTGAGCTACCCAGGCTCCTCTATATGCTTCTTCTTAACAGGAAATGTTATGATTATCTCCAGGAAATGAAATGTTTCCCACTCCAACAATCTTAATTCAAATGGTTGATATAAAAATGATAGTCATATACTTCCATGAAAAAAAAAACACAACTTTAACTGGTTGGAAATGATGATTCTAGAATTCTACTCGTCTGACTCCATCTCCAAATGGCCACATAATGGTAAAATTACTAGCATAATCAGATCTCTAGTTTGCACAATGTTAAAGATTTTTTACTCATTTGTTTATTATTTTTTTCATGTTTATTTGTTTTGAGAGATAAAGCACAAGCACAAACGGGGGAGGGGCAGAGAGGGAGGGAGAGAGTGAATCCCAAGCAGACTCCACGGTATCAGCTCAGATCCTGACCCGGGGCTCGATCCCACAAACTGTAAGATCATGACCTGAGCCAAAATCAAGTCAGATGCTTAATCAACTGAGCTACCCAAATGTCCTAGTCAAAGATTTTATTTTTCATTCTTTAAATTAAAATGTTTGCCATTCAGCATTCTTATTTACAATCAAACTGACCATGGTTAATTTGAACTGAAAATAATTTTATTGGAAGTATATTAGGAGACCAAAGAATTGTCAGGAAGATTGTAGAGACAGAGAAAAGGCCCTGTTGAGACTATGCCACAGAACGGTTTTCTGGTGCTTTTACTATAACACTTGTTGCCATTGGCACTTCTGCCACCATCTTATTGGACTCAGTCACTCTGGGCACTTGTCACAGCAACTCTGTAATTCTGAATCTCTCAAAATTCAAAGCTTGTAGGACATTGATTAAGTGGTTGAGCCCACTTACCCAAACCCTAGCTACCAGGGAGATAGGAAAAGGAATGCATCTATTTGCCCGCCTTCTTCTTCCCTTCTACCTAGTTTGGGATTAAATCAAATAGGAGAGGTATTTGCATACTGAGCAGCCAAATGGCAAGTATCCACAGACAAGTTAATCTAGAGCTTATGAATTTGATCATCCTATGGTTGCCAAGTATTCCATCTTACTTTCTTTTCATTGGCGCTGACTAGTTGAGAGTGGTTTCATTAATAATTCAATAACTTCGGCTATAATGTTAGCAGATTTTCAGAATACTTTTTTAACAAGAATCTCAGAAATATTTATGCCTTTTTCTGACAGGTCGAATATCTTGGTAAGTTATACCAGTGATTAAAGTATTACTGCACTATACTATGCAAAAAATTGTGGGTGGAGATATGTATCTTGGGGATGAGGAATAACAAAATAAGTAGAGTTCAGGATTCATAGACTTTTTAATGTGAAGGGAAGTTAGCAATTAGTTCAGTCGTTTCCAATTTTAGCGATACATTAGAATCACTCAAGGAGGCCTTAAAAAAATACTGGTGGGTAGAACTTCCAGCATAGATATTTTGGCTCCATTGATGTGGGGTGGGACCCAAGCATTTATGCAGTTTTAAAATGCTCCAGGTGATTTTAATATGCAGCCAGGGCTGAAAACTATTGATCTAGTCCAGCTTACTGAGTTCACACAATTATTTGGTACAGTAGAAAAAAGAACACCAGCCTTGGATCAAAAAAAATCTTAATTTGAATCTCCTCTGTACCATTTTATTCATCTTAAGAAAGTAGCTTACCCTTCTCAGTGGCTCAGCTCTTTCAACTCTAAAGGGAAAAAATAAATACTGCCCTAATCAATTAAGAGATGTCTCCATTGCAGAAATAGAACAAAATGGTGATCAGTGAGGATGAATAACTTACCCAGGTTAAACCTAATCAAGGAGTGTTGGGAGTAATTTAAGGATGTCATTCAGCCTTTTCTATTCACTTGTGCCACTAGAACATGTTGCCTCAATGTTTCTTTTTGTGGTCTGAAGCAGTGACTATTAAGCAATTTGCTAAAATATCAGCTATAATTCAATGTGTTTTTAGCTTTATCATTTTCACCTTTAATATTCCTAAAAATGAGATGAAGTCTTCGTACTCAGGCATAGCTCAAGGTTTTGATTGGAATATAACTTTTTTTCTGGTTAAAGAGGAAGAACTAGAAAGTGATTTCTTAGCGAACACAGAAAGAGGACAAACGAGTGAACTATTATTTTGGTTCCCAGTGTCTCTTCAAATATTTTTAAATATTTGTATCCATTAAAGTTACCAAGAATACTTACAAATTAAAATTGTTTTCATTGTCTTAATTGGATTTTTTAGTTTTATTTTTGAGAGTCTTGATCTTCACTACATTATCATCAAAAAATATTTGAGACTTGGGGTGCCTGGGTGGCTTGGTTGGGCGTCCGACTTCGATTCAGGTCACGATCTTATGGTTTGTGAGTTTAAGCCCCGCATTGGGCTCTGTGCTGACAGCTCAGAGCCTGGATCCTGCTTCAGATTCTGTGTCTCCCTCTTTCTCTGCCCCTCCCTCACTTGTGCTCTGTCTCTCAAAAATAAATAAACGTTAAAAAAATTTTTTTAGGGGCGCCTGGGTGGCGCAGTCGGTTAAGCGTCTGACTTCAGCCAGGTCACGATCTCGTGGTACGTGAGTTCGAGCCCCGCGTCGGGCTCTGGGCTGATGGCTTGGAGCCTGGAGCCTGCTTCCGATTCTGTGTCTCCCTCTCTCTCTGCCCCTCCCCCGTTCATGCTCTGTCTCTCTCTGTCCCAAAAATAAATAAACGTTGAAAAAAAAAATTAAAAAAAATTTTTTTTTAAATATTTGAGACTTTATTTTACTACATGCCCAGTACTATGGTAGGGACTTAGGGTTCAAAAATGAAAAGGACATGAAACCTCTCTTAGAGAGCTTATAAACAGATATGTATAGTACCAAGGGAGGGCTAATTCTCCTGCCTCAGTGTTTTGGTTGGAAAGGATTAGAAATTTTTCTAAAGATATGCTTTATAATAGCTTATTTATTCTTTATTTCTACCGCTAATAGTATTCCTGGGGCTCTAGTCTTCTTTAAACTAGATAGAGCTCAATGATGGGTACGTCTAGACTAAGGGCTCAAAATGAAGCCATAAACAAGGGATGCTATATTCCTCAAACAGGTATGTAGTCTGACCATTCTCACTGTATGATCAGAATTGTCATTAGCACTGCACGGGATAAAAAGAAATATATGACTTAGTCATACAGAATGAATGATTAAGAGCTTTAGGAATTCAGAAATAGGGTAAATAGCATGGGCGCTATTGTTACAGACTTGTTCATCTTATTTGAAAAGCAAAAACCTAAGCCATTTTTATAAGTAAATCTTTTTCGTATAACATGGTATGTTAGTCAGGAATATCATAAGACAACATATGTGGTTGTTCAACAGATTAGAAATTACGGTGTTTTCTGAAAGGGGAGCCTTGTTTCTAAGTAAACTGGAGAAATCTTTTCATTTATAGGCTTTGAGTTAAAAAGCAAAGATCAATTTTTCTGTAGTGTTGGAGCATTCATTTGTGTTTAAAACTTAAAAGAGTGAAACAAGGTACATATTGAGAAATGTAATACTTTGTTTCATAAATGCATATTTTAGTTTCTGTGTAAAATATTTCAAAGAATGGAAATAATATTTTTTAAATTTACTATTTTTGAATCGCTCTTTCAAGAAGAAATCAAGAAAATGTTTCATCAATGGTATGATTTAATAGTTGCCTAAATTGTTACTTTTTACAGATATTTTTGTTTTATTGAAATTCACTTACTTTTCAACTGCCATGATTGTATATACAAAGTTAAAATGTTCACTGTATTTTCTGGCCATTATATTGTTTACGATTATTACTTAAAATAATTTATTGTACGATGACCCACTCTAGATATCCAATACTCTAACCCCAGACAAAAATAGTATATCCCTTTCCTTCTTTGTTTGGTCTTATTTGTGTGGTATAAATGACATTCATTCATTCAAATGATGATATCCCTGGGGACATTATGTTGACAAAATAAGGTCTCTGCCTCAATGAAGCTTGCATTCTGGTGGAATATAAATGGAAGATGGCTTTCAAAAATAAACTTTTTAGCCCTAACACAGTGCCAGTGCCAGGTAGATGCTAAGTCTTCAAGCTGCTTCTGTTTTTCATTACAACACTCCTTCCATTGAAAAATAAATCCAAGCCCAGCAGATCAATCTCCCATCAACTTGGAAAAACTGGAATCTGCTGTCAAAAACTATTATGTTGGAATGCAACAAAATACAATCCCTCTATTTGCCACATATAAATATAAATATATAACAATATATATGTAAC
Organism: Prionailurus bengalensis; assembly: GCF_016509475.1. Lineage (NCBI taxonomy): Eukaryota > Metazoa > Chordata > Mammalia > Carnivora > Felidae > Prionailurus > Prionailurus bengalensis. The sequence goes on from NC_057355.1 coordinate 98,388,895, forward strand.
TATATACATATCAAATATAACAGTACTGTAGCACTTTATAAAGTACTTTAAAAAATACTGTAATTGAGATTCTAAAGAATTGTGTGAGGTAGTCAGGGAGATAGCATAATGTGGGGGTTAAGAGAGGGTCCTGTAGATTCATGATTTAATCTCAGCTATGACCTCCAAAAAACAATTTATCCTCTTTGTCCCTGAGCTTTCTCATAGGTAGAATACTAATAATATTCAAAGTTACTTCACATGGTTGCTGTGCAGATTAAAAATATATATTTAAAGTACAGTATTTAGTACAGTGTTTGCCATAACTAACACTCAATAAATGGTGACTGTTTTTGTTAGCGATCATTCTTTGATTTTATAAAGCAAATGAAGTTTATGAAGGTTGAGGATTCACAGCTATAAAACGCAAGGCAACCCTCTGAACTCTAATCTTCTCACTCCAAAATCCTTCTTTCAGTTTTATGACAGCGCCTATTAAGGCAGATGGGAAGTAAATTAGACCATTGTCAGAATATTAGTAACTCCAGTAAGTTTATTTTAGCTGGAGCTTAAAAGGTTATCATTCAACCAATCTACCATTATCAAGTTTTCTTATATTGTGAAATAAGTATGTTATCCTATGCTGTTATAGCATCTTCCTTTTTAAAAAAAGCTATTTCCTGGTTTTCCTCTCCTTGGTTCATTTATTTTAAGCTTTCGCCTAGCTTTAACTCTATCTCTAACCATTTGATACAAAAAAGGTTTCCTGAAGTCTTCCACAAACATTTTGTTATTTACCCTCCAACAGAGTACAAAGAGCAAGGTCGGCATTACACTTGGTTTACACACGAGATAACAAACTTAGCAAGGTTAAATGCCTAGATCCAGGCCTAGATCTAGTTAGTCTTTCTGATTCTAAACCGTATGCTAAGATTATTATCACTAGGCTTCTTAAAGTCAAGAGAGTGTGGGTGAGAAGTTACCGCTTCATCACACTAAAAGGACGTAAATACTTGAACAGGAAAAGTTTTCACCTTAAAAAGCTGAAAATGCGCCAAGGCACGGGAACTCTTGGTAACACTGTTACTTTTAAGTAACGTGGACGGGTCCTGAAGAGATCTATAAAAGACAGGGCTCAAACACTCACAAGAAGGGTTTCATTGGTAACCCAAGCCTAGTAAAAGCGCCGCGCTGTCTAGCAGATTCCACACAAAACACGGGCCTCCCACTTGTCTTTCAAGAAATGAACAGAACACGAGGGATAAGGGAGGCCAAGGAGGAGTTGGGGGAGACGCAGAAACAGCAGGACTGTAACAGCAGGCTGTTGTAGGGCTTTCCTGGGAGACTGAGGACGCGCGACAGCTGGGGCGGGATGGAGGGAACTCGCGGTGCACACGGCGGGCACCGACGTCTGAGAACAGGTCTGGAAGTAGCAAGCGTGGGGAGGCCTTGACCGCGGGAGCGGGCTGCCCGCGGCCCCACCCTGTAGAGCTCCCCAGTGGATTTGCTCCTCTGGTTCGAGGAAAATGGATGAGGAGAGCACGCGGAAGAGAAACGCAGAAAGTACTGGGGCCGCTATTGTAGCGACAGGTGGGCGTGGGTCAAAGTCCGAGTTTCGCGGGTCTAGGGTCTGGCCGCACCCGCGAGGCCTCCGAGCCGCCGTAGCCCCGCCCCCTCCGCGCGTGGCGCCCCTGACGCTTGGCGCGCGGACCGCTCTCCTTACAGAGGTCGCTCTCGTTGAACGGTCGGCCTTGTTGCGCCTGCGTGATCGGGAGGGGAAGTGAGGCGGTTTCTTCGGCGCCTTTTCCGGCGGCGGCAGCGGCAGAGCTGGGAGGAGGAGGAGGTGGAGGCCAGAGGGAGCCCGCGCTCAGGGCGGCGGCTGGAGGTAACCTCCTGGACTGAGCTGGGAAAGCGGGCCACCTCGGCCTCCGCTCCCCTCTGGTGCTCCGCCAGTAACTCCCTTCTTCCTCTCTGTGTCTCTGCAGGCGGCGCACCAAGTTCCCGCGAGGATCAATGACCTGACGAGGCGCCGGAGCCGCGCTGACTCTCGGGTGGCCTGGGTCGGTGTGCCCGGTGCTGGTGGACCGGCGGGCGGGCCGGAGGGCCTCGGTCTCCCGCGGCGGAGTGAGGAGAAGGCGGAGGAGCGGGAACCGCGGCGGCGCTCGCGCGGCGCTCGCGGGGGGAAGGGCAGTTCCGGGCCGGGCCGCGCCTCAGCAGGGCGGCGGCTCTCCCGGCGCAGACTCAGGGCCCCGGCGGCAGCGGCGTCTGGAGGAATCAAGTTGTGCGGTCGGTGATGCCCGAGTGAGTCGCGAGCCCGGGCCTCTGCCCCGAGGAGGAGGCGACTCCCACGCAGGCCGCACGGGCGCCCTCGCGGCCGGGAGGCTTCGTTTCGGTTTCGCGGCGGCTGCGGCGTTGTTGGCTGAGGGGACCCGGGACACCTGAATGCCCCCGGCCCCGGCTCCTCCGACGCGATGGGGAAGGTGCTATCCAAGATCTTCGGGAACAAGGAAATGCGGATCCTCATGTTGGGCCTGGACGCGGCCGGCAAGACAACAATCCTGTACAAGTTGAAGCTGGGCCAGTCGGTGACCACCATCCCCACAGTGGGTTTCAACGTGGAGACGGTGACTTACAAAAACGTCAAGTTCAACGTATGGGATGTGGGCGGCCAGGACAAGATCCGGCCGCTCTGGCGGCATTACTACACCGGGACCCAGGGTCTGATCTTCGTAGTGGACTGCGCCGACCGCGACCGCATCGACGAGGCCCGCCAGGAGCTGCACCGCATTATCAATGACCGGGAGATGAGGGACGCCATAATCCTCATCTTTGCCAACAAACAGGACCTGCCTGATGCCATGAAACCCCACGAGATCCAGGAGAAACTGGGCCTGACCCGGATTCGGGACAGGAACTGGTATGTGCAGCCCTCCTGTGCCACCTCAGGGGATGGACTCTATGAGGGGCTCACATGGTTAACCTCTAACTACAAATCCTAATGAGCATTCTCCACCTATCCCCCGGAAGGAGAGAAATCAAAAACCCATTCATAGGATTATCGCCACCATCACCTCTTTGAATTGCCACTTTCTCTTCTTTTGAATTTGAACTCTGGAGTTACTGTTCTACGGTTGGGGAGGGGGGGGGTTAGGGGTTTCCTTTTTTTTGTTTCTTTTTTTTTGTTTTTTTTCGTTCTTTTTTTTGTTTTTGTTTTTGTTTTTTTTTGCTTTGCGTTAGGAAGCTCTGATCTGACATTTGCCATGAACACAAAGTGCTAGATGCTCTTAATGACTTCCAGCAAATGGGATGGGGGAAATATAGCAGTTTTTGGTAAAGTCCTTTATAATAATGGTTTGATTTTTTATTTCGAGAGAATCTTTTTTGCAATGTATGCTTTTTTCCTTTTTGCCCAGTTTCCTTATCACTTGCTGTAGATGGCTTATTTTGCATTCATGCAGACTATGTTGCAAGTCTGTTTCATCTAGTAAACTGAAAATTATTGCTTAATCAAACTGCCGTTTGTCTTTTATATTTAAGGCCTTTACCCCTCCCCTCTGAGTTTTACCTTTAACTTAGTAATTTCAAATGTGACCTTTTATATCTAAGACCAGTGTAGTAAACTTAGCCTACAGTGGCAAATCATGAGTAATATCATTGTAATATGTTCCAGTTGCACATCAGTATGTTAAACAGGTAATGTAAGAAGTTTTTTGAAATGTCAGCTATTAAGTTCTGAAACATACATCATGCATGAGTAGGGATAAAGCTCAAGTTCCTTATTACATAGCCAACTTACACTGCATAAAGATACGAAAGCGTAACCCGTCAAGAACACAGGTTTTTTTTCACTGCAAAGTTAGCAACTTTGCTGTTTTCCCTCTTTTTTAACTTTAAAAGTAGACTTTTTCCAGAAAGTGGAGCAATAATGGTGTATGCCACACACACATGAGATCTCTGTAGATATCTTACGTGACTTTGGGGCAAAACTGGAATATATACTTTACCACGTTTTGAATATCTAAGACCAATAGTTAAAAAAATTATTAGAATGTTTACTTTGTCCATTAATAAAGCATCTAACAATTCAAATTAAATACACCTTCTACCTAGTTGGAAAAACACATTCCTGTTTTCACGTTAGAGCAAGTGATTAAGCTGAAGATAGAAGTCTTTTTATAGATGAGTGATCCACATCTCCATTAATTAGAACACTGGAAAAGATGTTTTATGAAAAAAGTATTTAATTCTGTTTGTAGGATTAACTCATACAAAGAATAAGTCAGATACCCTGTTGGTTCATTAATACACTATCTCCTTTAAGGAAGGAAATGTGATGAATGAATTATGTGTAGACTTGAGGAATGACAAAGGGGAAGTAGGATGAAGAAAACGAACCTACAGATGACAATGAATGTAAACTTATTTTTCTTCAAGGGTAAGCATTGTGCTCACTGGTGATATCCAGGTCCTAGCAAGATTACTTGCTTAGCTTGTTAGGACCGGTAACTAGGTTATTGAGACCACTATGATTGATACTTTGAACCAAATGTTAATGCTTGATACAGAATTGTGAGCAGCATCTGGTTCTCATATAGCCTTAAGGATTAATTTTAGAGATCCTCAAGGAATTAAACATAGGGAATTTAAGAAATGTAGACTGCAAAGGCAGTATACAGGAGAAGGTAGAGTGGGTTTTGTTCATGAGGGTGTCTGAAAACTAAAATGGAGCGGGATATCATGGTACATAGTTGGACAGTATTGGTCCTTCGTGCTTTGGCCATATTGTATAACGGAGCTTTTACCAAAGATGTATGAGAAGCATAAGGCTATAAAAAGTTAACTATTCAAAGTAAAACTCTTGACAAACATTTTACTTAAAGCAGATGAGAAAAGGTGCTATGTTGTAGGCTCCTGATGGTGCAGAGGGATTTTTGAATTCAAAGTGCAACTAAGGTACAGAGTTCTCAGTTTTGCTTTAGAAAGATCTCTAGAAATCAAGCTGACAGACATATCCGAGAACATTTTAGTTGCTTTTAAAATTCCCAAAGCTCCACCATAAATTTAATTCTTAAGTGTTTTAAGTGATTGCATTTTAAGGTATATAAACATGGGTTATACAAATATCAATGTTAAAGTAACATCCTTAGACAAGACAAGCACAAAGGTATAAATGCCTAAACTGGAGGAAACTTGAAACCCTCATCTTAATTCTTAAATGTAGTATTTCTAACTTGTGACAGACAGATTGATAGGCAGCCATTTTTTTTGTGTGTTTTAAAATACCTGGGAGCATAGTTAAAATTTTATACATCAAGTGATTGCTATTGAATGTTGCAGGTGAGATGTGGTGGTTATTTTTAGTTTATTTGAACTGTCTAACTGAAGGGGGGAGGGGGGAAGCAAATATTTGAAATTTGGAAAACCCTAAACTTTTTGGTAAGAACTTGTAATTTTCATTTACATTTTCTTGAAGGATATAAAAGGTGGATAATTGATGTAGTTAAATTGAACCATAACTATTGGTAATCACGGGGCAGGTAATTATAGCCTGCAGAAAAAAAGTTAAAATCTAGAATTTAAAAAAGATCCTGAAGTTTTTGTTTAATTGCATCAATTTCTGTATTTATGTGAATTTATAAACTGCAGTAAGTTTTTGAATGAGGTTAATCTTGTCTAATATAAGTAAATGAGTCTGTAGACTGTGATCTCCCCAAACTAAAAAGTACAGTACTTGGAATTGTGTTCTTTATGGTTGTAGTGTTGGTAAAGCACTAATATGCAGAAAATAAAGGAATTACACAGTGCAGTTTCTCACGTTATGTTACTCGTTTGGACTAGATTAAGTGGGACATGTGGTGTGTTGGGCCATGTTATTCTCCAGGGAAATATGGTATAAATGACTCAATTTGGGAGTCACCTAGCTGTTATAAGAACAAAAAAGATTCAGTTTGGTTCTTACAATGCTGAGTGTATAAAAAAGTTTTGTACTGATTTAATTCCACCAAACTTACTCTGATTTTGTGATTATTTAGATTAATATAAACAAAAGCACTTGAAAATAATTTTGAAAAATTGAAGCTGCTAAGCAGTTTCTATTCTACCATTTTTCCAAAATCACAACCTTAGTGTTTTTAGGAGTAGAGAATTGTATCTCTAAAGAATTGGCCTACAGAGTTGTCCTAACCCTTGACAAATGACTTTTAGATTTTAAAGTTTGTCTTCTAAACCCAAAGTTGCTTGTCTCCTAAGAATGCCTGAATTGTAGCCATTTAGAAAGTAAGAGTAGATGAAGAATAACTTGTTGGATAAAGGATTTTTTTAAAACACATTTCCTTTTCTATAAGCATTCCCTCTTGTATCAGCAATTTTTGTAGCTTGATTTTAGAATGTCTTAGTGTATTCTCTAGTGTGATTTACTCCCCACATCAATGTTAATATATTTACTACTGTGATTTACTAATGGCTGCCAAGTATCAATTTATCAGTGCTAGAAGTAGAAAATATTTTTCTCTTTAGTGGGTTTTTATGTTTTTCATATGTTTAGAAATATAGTAGCCATGGGGGACCTGGGTGGCTCAGTCGGTTAAGCATCTGACTTTGGCTCAGGTCGTGATCTTGCAGTTTGTGAGTTCAAGCCCTGTGTCCGCCTCTGTGCTGACAAGTCAGAGCTTGGACCCTGTTTTGGATTCTGTGACTCCTCTCTCTCTGCCCCTTCCCCGCTCACTGTCTCCAAAAAATAAATGTTAAAAAAAAAAAAGAAAAGAAAAGAAACATAGTAGCCATAATCTGAATGGTGGTGGAGCTTACTAAATTCCCAGTTAACCGTCAGTATCTTGCCAAGTATCTATCAGGGTATGGTAAGACAAATCTTGTTGCTTGTAGGGAAAAATTGTAAAACCACATACAACAATTAGAAACTTTTAAGTCTGCCTAATCACTGAGCATAATGTATTTGGAGTATAACCTTCAATAGAATTAATTTTTTGTTTTGTTTATATTGAATGCTGAAGACAAAGTAGGAAAGATTGCAATATTAGGAAGTTTATGAAAAAAAGAGAATGGTGGGACATAGAACTGTAGAAGAGGTAAAGTAACTTTTCCCTGATTTGCTAAACTTTAAACTTGCCAAACTAGATTAGTGAGTTCAGTGGGCAAGGAATACATACAAGTGAGATCAAAGAGGCAGAACAAGTCTGTAGAGAGGTTTAGGAATGACAACTGAAATATGTTATAAGTAAGCTAAAGTAATGGTAACCTTCCTGGGAATTAGTCTGTAAGAAAAACCATTTTGTGGGACAGTAAGAAAATGCTTTAATTTTGAATATTTTTTTTCCTCTAAAATGTTTTATGACTACTTGAAACAATTTTAAAAGCAACGTATTTGTCAATCTTGTCCTTGAAAACTTTTCTACTAGTTAAATTATTTCATTTGGATATATATCTCCTCCGTAGTATTTGTTTTATAGTTGCAAGAGTAGATTTATTTATTGAGAGCCTACTGATCTACCTGCTACTGGTCTAGGTACAGGAGATCCATCAGTGAAAAAAATACAATATCTGCTTTCATGTAATTTATGCTGGTGGGGGTGGGGTGGGGGGAAATAACAAAGATCAAATAATGAATTAAGCTATGTAAGGTGATGTACTATGTATTACATAGTATGTTATGTATATAGGAGGACAGGTAGGAATGTCTTCAGAGGCCTTATTGAGAAAGTGACATTTGAGCAAATACTTGAAAAATATCAGTGGAATTGACATAGTAACAGAAAGATAATACTGTATGGTATATAGAGCAGGGGTGGGGAACTGAGCCTAGGGCAAATGTGGCCGTGACCTGTTTTATAGGGAGTAAAGGAATGGTTTTTACATTTTTAAAGGATTTTTACAGACTGAAAAAACAAGGGTGACTAGGTGACAGTAGTTAGCCTGAAAAGCCTGAAATATTTACTATCTGGCCCTTATTAAAAAAGTTGGTTGACCCCAAGTCTAAACCCCAGTTTTTAAAATATTACCAAAATATATAGGAAATCCAACAATCCAAAGTAAAAGACCATGGTTAATGAATGAATGAGTCTTATCAAAACTTTAAGGAACAGCACATACAATTTACCACACTTGAACATTTAGTGATCCTTGAGACTTGTGATTGAGTAGTCTAACCTGGAGGTTTTTTCCTCTGAAATTTAAATGTGTGGAATCAGTAGTTTTTCAAGTTCAATTTTAACATTCTTTAAGATCTTGTGAATCATTTCATTAAAATTGTTTCCCTTATTTTTATGGTAGTTGTACTGGTTTCTGGATATAAGTTAAATGTGTTTCCCTGTTGAAGGGCCCTTTCCTCCAGATAACCTAGATTAGTTTGGAATAGGTTCAGATAACATCATAGAACGGACTTTTATTCAGTTGGTATTACTGTAATCAAGTCCTGAGTCCAGTATTTTATATTATGAAACTTTGTAAGAGGAAGTGTTTTGTTGACTTGGAAACTAACATGTCACAGGATATTTGGTTTCTTCTGGTGTTAATTCCTCCAAGTGATATAAACTAGGAAATTCACACATGAATTATTTCTTGCCTAGAGAGTTGTTCTATACTGCTTACGTGGTAGAATGTAAGAATCTGTAACTGTCTTAAAAGAGAAACTAAACAATAATTTAACAGGAGTTATGGGAGTAAATTTTATGGAGGACATTTACAAATGGGCTTTAAAAAATAAAAGCACTTGTAGTTCATAGAAAGATCTATGTGAAACTGGATATTCATGACCATAAAAACTCTTTCCCATTATAACTAAATAGACTGTCCTGAGAAGGTCATAGCATTATGAGAGGGGGGGGGGGGGGGACCATTAAAGGAGTTACAGAAGCAGGGATTTAGATCTTTGATGTTTGTTCTAATTTGGCAAACTAAAGTGCTTTTTCTCTATATCTTTATTTGTAAATCAGTTTTGTAAATAAGTCCTAGGTTGGAGCTAGGCCTAAAGATACCAAATTGGGAAACATTCTAAAAATATTAAGAGTTAGCATCTTTTGAATGTTTGCCACGTGCCAGACATTGTTCTAAGCATTTCATGCATATTCTATTCATCCTCACCAAAACTTGGGAGAAAAGGCTCCCATTTTATAGTTGAGAAAACTGAGGCTTAGGAAGGTATATGTTAATAAGTGGCAGAGCCAGACTTTGGACTCCAGCAGTCTGTGCTATACTATGAGTATGGCTGAGGTGAACCAGTGGTTAACAATGTGCTTAATATTTTGTGTGTGTGTATTGCTTATGAAAAGGTTAGTCTGAGTAATATAATTTCATGTTTGTCCATCACCCAGTTTTGAGTCCCTATATAATTTGAGCCTTCTGTATAATGGAGAATGTAGTATTGGACTCTGTTTGAGAATTATTTTTTTCTGTAAAAATCACATGAGACTACTTGGTAGATTGCAAATTTTACAGATCGTCATGAAAAAATAGAAGTTAGTTTTCGCCGAGTTGATTATTTGCATGCTTGTTTATACAGAGGCTCCTTTTGATTTAAGAAAAAGGTTTTAGAAAATTTAGAGTGTACGATTTACATTGTGTTTCTACCTAATAAATTCACGACTACAGACATTTAGGTGTTGTTTAATAAGTGAATTTCTTGCTTTTTAGATCCTATTGTAGCTCACTTTTTGTATGTGAGATTTACTTAAAGAACATTATATCCTCCTATCAGCAAGAAGCTGGAGCCTAAGGTTACCTAGAGTGCTTTAATAATGTACTTTGGTGTTTAAGCCAGGACTTAAGAGTAAAATCTGATAATTTTGCTAAAATGCAAGATGCCATACTGAAAAATCCTGTTTTGTCAGTAATTTCTATTTGAGGTAGAAATTTAAGGCTAGGGAAGACATACGCTCGAAATGTTCAGTCAGTTATCAAGTGCTCTATCAAATACTAGACAGTGCAAAGAAGTATTATATTGTGGGCTGGAATGGGCTAGGGAAGGCCAGTGGGAACTGAGTTGAACCCACAAAGGGGAATTACAGCATTATTGATTGTATGCTCACTGTGTGCTAGGCACTGTTCGAAGTGCATTATTTGCACTATCTCACTTAAAATGTGTGAGTAGAAGTGCATTGGTGGTATATCATATAGTATTTAGGAGATGGAGAATAGACTTGTCTGGCTAGGGTTGCCAGATTTAGCAATTAAAAATACAGAGTGCCTTGGGTGAAGGAGAGTGGGAGGCACAGGCTTCCAGTTTTGGAACGACTAGGTCATGGGGATAAAAGGTGCAATATAGGGAACATAGTCAATGGTATTATAATAGCATTGCATAGTGACAGATGGTAGCTATGGTTGTGGTGAGCATAACATAGCATATAGAGTCATAAAATCACTATGTTGTACACCTGAAACTAATAGAACATTGTGTTCAACTCTACTTCAATAAAGAAAGTAAAAGGTGCCCAGTGAAAGTTCAATTTCACAATCTTTAGTACAAGTATATTCCATGCAATATCCTAAAATTATATATAAAATATTATTGTTTACCTGAAATTGAAATTTAACTGGGTGGCCTATATGTTATCTGCAATCCTTTGTTTGACTCGAGTGGTAGAGGAGGAGATATGGTTCAAAATAGAAGTTGAAAACGCGGTTTTTAGAAGGCCTCAAGAGCTAGAGCAAGTAGTTTGGACATTTTTGTGTGTGTGATGTGAGCCACTAAAGTTTTAAAATATTCCCATAGTAGGAGAGACTCACAGTGTTTAGGACTATTAAATCTAGTAGCTTTGTGTAGAATCCTCAATCAGGGTCATGAATAGAAGCTGGAAGAAACAAATCCTTTCAAGAGACTTAATAATTCAAGATAAAATGCAGACAAAGTATAGGATACAGAAGATGAGAAACAAGTGAGATGAAATAAATTGGTAGACATACATTACTTGTGGAGGGAGAAATAATTAAGGATTTTGATCCTTAATTTTTATGCAAAAGATGATGACATCATTGATAGAAAGAAACCAAGATATAGAGCACCTTTGAACAGAGACACTTTAATAATTGGATAAAATGCTTCATTTGCAATCTTGATATTAAGTCTGTTAGGCATACTCTGTTTTGTAATTATTCTTAGAGCATTTTTGTACAATATAAATATAATGCAAGCTGCCAATGTAATTTAAAATGCTTTAGCATCACACTCTAAAAAGTAAAAAGAGGGACGCCTGGCTGGCTCAGTCGGTTAAATGTCTGTCTCTTGAGTTTGGTGCAAGTCATGATCTCACAATTCATGGGATCTAGCCCTACATCGGGCTCTATGCTGAAAACATGGACCCTGCTTGGGATTCTGTCTCCCTTTCTGCCCCTCCAGTTCATGCTCACTCTCTTTCTCAAGGTAAATAAATAAACATTTAATAAAATTAAAAAAGGTAAATATAAACAGGTAATATATATATATATAAATAATGTTTTATTTAGGGGCGCCTGGGTGGCTCAGTCAGTTGAGTGTCAGACTTGAGCACAGGTCATGATCTCCCAGCTTGTGACTTGGAGCCTTGCGTCGGGCTCTGTGCTGACAGCTCGGAGCCTGGAGCCTGCTTCAGAGTCTTTGTCTCCCTCTCTCTCTGCCCCTAACCCACTCGTGTTCTGTCTCTGTCTCTCTCAAAAATAAATAAACATTTTAAAAAATAATGTTTTATTTAACCCAACATATCAAATATATTATTTCAATGTCACTAGTATAAAATAATAAGATACATTCCTTATTTCATGCAAAATCTTCAAGATGTAAGTGTATATTTTATACTCCAAGCACATCTAATTTCAGACTAGCCACATTCCAGAGCTCAATAGTTATATATGGCAGGTGGCCATCATATTGAACAGTTCATTCTTAGAGGGTGGTTATTTCTAATACCATGCCTACAATTTCGGAAACTGTACTAGAGAGTACCAGTTAAGATCATTGCAATATGATGAACCTTCTAGGCCAGGGATTCCCAAAATATGGTCTATGAGCCAAATCTGGCCCACTGCCTGTTTTTGTAAATAAAGTTTTATTGGAACATAACCATGGTCATTTATTTGTGTATTGCCCAGGTCTGCTCTTTCACACAACACAAGACCATACGGCCCACAAAACACAAAACATTTACTATCTGGCCCTTTATAGAAATTTGCCAATACCTTTCTAGATCCCAAACTAAAGTTTCAGGGATAAAACACATACTATAACATTTAAATGAGTTTTCAGAAATAGTATTGAAATAGTTAAAAGGTAATGTATATATATATTTATCCATTTATTCACCAAGAATGTATTTACTATGTTCTCGGCACTGCAGTAGGCCCAATAAACAGGAATAAATAAATGTCATTAATCTTTAAGACAGTCATAGTTTCGTTGAAAATAGGGATGCATCCATAGATAATTACAAAGATGTCCTATAACACATGGTGCATTGAGTGTACACCAGTGAGACACCTTTCTCTGGCTAGGGAATGGGAGGTAGAGGAATGGAAACCTGCAGAAGAAGAGGTCTGTCTGAGGTGAATTTTAAAGGATGAATAAGAATTATTCAGAGAGAAGGTGATGACATTTTAGTCAGAACAGTTACATGCAAAAGTCAGGTGTTAGCATAGCACCATCACGAATTGACAGCTTCTTATGCCTGGAGCATAGGATGGACTTGTATTAGATGAAGATGGAAAAATGGTCAGGGGCTGGATTATGAAGTGCCTTCGTTTTTTATAGGAATTTGGGGTTTTATAATTTGGGTCCTGAGAAAACCTTGTGGGATTTTTAAGCACAAAATCGCATGAGACTTACATTTTAGGGTGCTTACCAACTACTGTAAAGGATGAATAAAGGTCCTAGGCAGGAAACCTATTGTCGACTAGTTGAGAGAGATTTCCCTAGTTGAAGCAATGGGTATAGGGGTGGAGAGGAGAGAACATATTTGAGAAATATTTGAATTACATTTTGCAAAGTATATTCTGTAGAACACTGATCACCAAAGATAATCCTTTGGAAAAAGGCTTCCAAACTCTTTGGGAAATGCTTCATATTATATCTGCATTTGAGAGTCACAAGTCACGTTAGCAGTATATTGAAGGGTCTTAGAAGTCTTGCTTTAACCCAGCATTTCCCAAGCTCATTTGATCAGAGAACCCTAATAATTTTGTTAAAAAACTATGCTGTGGAACAAAGATTCATTCCAAGAACTATAGTTTAGGAAACCCTATTGTAGGCAGAATCACCAAGTTTTGGCCAATTGAATGAAAGGAAACAAGGGAAAAAGTCTACATGAGTGTCTGTTAATGAAAATTAACATTTATAAAGACAAAAATTAGAGCGAAAAGAGCAAGTTTAAAAGCAGGAGGCCCAGTTTTGTCATCAAGTTTTGGGTGCCTATGGCATGGACATCTACATGGAGATATGCAGTAGAGAGGTCAGGAGACATCTAGTCTACAGATAGAGGTTTACGTGGTAGCTTGTAAATGGGTTCTTGAAACCACAGATGGTAGTGAGATTTCCTGGGAGTGAGAAGAATGAAGAGCAGAGGATATGGAAGACTTCCCGGAGGAACGCTGATGTTTAAGGGGTGGGTGGAAGAAGAGGGTATTAACAAAGAAGACCCAGAAGAAATGGGAGAGAATATCAATGACTTCATATCCTACAGGGAGATCAAGAAGGTTGAAGTTCAAATTGAATTCTTTAGAACTGACATTAGAAAGCCATCAGGACCTTCCTTAGGGATATTTGAATGAAGTGGCCAGAAACTAGTTTGCAATGAAAGAGACAGGAGGCAGTAGAGAAGTTGCTAACAGAAGTGTTCCAAAAAAGCTGGGGATTAAGGGTTGATAATAGATGTTAAGGATGTGATAGTCAGAGGGAGATAGGTGCAAAAGTTTATATACATAAATAAATTAATAAATAATTAATTAAATATTTTACACGTTAATATACACTTTAGTATACACTTAAATATAGAAGGGTCATTTAATTTTCAAGACATTATTTCAGGTAAGCGTTGTACATATTGATTGTTGAGGGTGGAATAGGAAATGAGGAATATGTGCTTCCTACCACCAGTTTCCTAGAGGTAAGGAAAAATTGGAAAAAGAAGCCATTTGAAAAATGTTAATCTCAATTTCTTTGAGCTGCTCTTTTTCCATAGGTAGGGTTCTCCTCCTGAAAATGCCTACAGCGAACATACCCAAGTAATTCTAGTCCCACGGCAACTACGGATGTAGATGGTGCCATCCCTATCTCTCAAATGTAGAAAGTAAGCCATGGTGGCCATGGCCTGTCCAAGAACTCATAGAAGTTAGTGATATAACTGAAACTCAAAATTCCTTTGTATTATTACTCATATAGTCATGGAGCGAAATTTAAAAGATTTTCTTTTTTTTAAAATGTATATTTATTTTTGAAAGAGCATGAACTGGAGTGGGGCAGAGAGAGGGGGACAGAGGATCTGAAGCGGGCTCTGTGCTGACAGCAGAGAGCCTGATGCGGGGTTTGAACCCATGAACTGCAAGATCATGACCTGAGCCGAGGTTGGATGCTCAGCCGATGGAGCCACCTAGGCGCTCCAAGAATTTCTAATATGTAAGCATCATGCTGATTAACTTAACCCCTATTTAGGTAAAATATAGAGTTTCCAATTTACTATGAAACTTCTCTTAAGATTTGCAAACCGAAGTTTAATACTTTCTGTCACCATCAGTTTTGAATTTTAGGATATTTTCTTCCATGATTTAGGGTTAGAGGGAAAAAATCTATAGGATGACAAAATGGAGTATAGAATTAAATAACAGTACACATTATTAAATAATTTATGTGTGCCTGCCAGTGTGCTACTGGCTTTAAATGTAATATTCACAACAGACTAGCAAAATAGGTGGTATTCTCTTCTATTTTACAGATAGGAAACTTAAAGCACAAATGTAAGTAATTTTTTTTCATTCTTTCTTTTTGTTTATTTTTGAGAGAGACAGACCATGAGTGGGGGAGGGGCAGAGAGAGAGGGAGACACAGAAGCTGAAGCAGTTTCCAGGGTCTGAGCTGTCACCACAGAGCCTGATGCAGGGCTCCAACCCATGAATTCTGAGATCATGACCTGAGCCAAAGTTGGACACTTAACCGAGTCACCCAGGCACCCCAGGAATTTCTTTATGATACCACAGCCATTCCATGGGAGAGCCTGTATTCAAACCGAAGTCTTGTTGAATCCAAAGAAATAGCCTTTAGGAAAGGAGGATTCTAACAAACTGTAATAAATTATAATTTTTTAACACTGAATTCAGTAAGTCATGGTGGCTGTGATCCAATAATCTGTCTGTCATCAGTCCAGTTTATCAGGAATACTTGTGTCTGATCCTGGAGACAAAGCAATATTTTGGAGGGACCGAGGCTTATTTGAATGTATGAAGAAGGTGCTTCTGTCCAATGAGTGAGAGAGAGTTGGCAATTAAAAAAAGTTTTTTTTAATGTTTTTATTTTTGAGAGAGAGAGAGACAGCGTGTGAGTGGGGGAGGGGTAGAGAGAGAGGGAGACAGAATCTGAAGCAGGCTCCAGGCTCTGAGCTGTCAGCACAGAGCCTGATGTGGGGCTTGAACTCACAGACTGAGAGATCATGACCTGAGCCGAAGGGACACCCAACCAACTGCGCCACCCAGGCACCCTGAGAATTGGCAATTTTAAATAACTCCTAAACATTCTTCCTTACTAGATGCTAGAACCTGAGGGCATGGCTGATAAGAAAGGCATTGGGAATGGGGTGGGGCACAGATGGTGAGGAGGAAGAGGCCTTCCTCTCTCCTATCCTATGTTAGAAGAGGTGACATCAGGTTAGTTTGAACTGTATCTATGTCCTTAACTAGGGGATGGTTTTCAAGTTACTGTTTTTCAACAGCAGCATCAGGACACGTGACTTCTGAACCCCTTATAGTTGCCTGGATGTTGTCTTGCTTTTACTTGGGGAGGAGGAGCCAAATGTATTCTGTTTCTGTTGTGCATTTGGCCAGGAATTA
Organism: Prionailurus bengalensis; assembly: GCF_016509475.1. Taxonomy (NCBI): domain Eukaryota; kingdom Metazoa; phylum Chordata; class Mammalia; order Carnivora; family Felidae; genus Prionailurus; species Prionailurus bengalensis. The sequence continues at coordinate 98,404,888 of NC_057355.1, forward strand.
CGGGCTTGTACAGACATGCCTTTGATGTATTTGTGCTTAATTATTTTAATTTGTCTCTGTCAATCTGGACTTTGTATTAGGTAAATTCATGAATTTATTCGCAAAGAACTCAACATTTGAGGTATATAAATATTTAAAGAATACACGGAAAAACAAGGTGAAGCACAGACTTACTTTCAAAGGTTTGCGTCGGGTAGCAGGGAAATACACATTTTAATGAAATCATCTTTGTAGCAGTGACAAGTTAACTGTTCATTTTTAAGAGGTGGAAGAAAAACCCCTGGATGTTTTCAGTAACTTTCAGAAAATCCATGTAGCATGTGTAAGTTTGATCCACTGTTAATTGGATTATATGATAGGACTGCAACATCAAAAGTGTATAAAAGCTTATAAAAAGACAGTTTGTTTAAAAGATTATGATGTGGTAGTACAGGAAAGCTAGCTTTATAGTATCAGCGGTTTATCCCCCCCACCCCGCCCTCGTACAGAATTAAAATTTGAAGGGGGAGAGGAAGGCAGGGCTGTGTTAAAGCCAGGAGGTTGAATCATCTAAGGAAATGAGTCAGTGGCTATGAACCATAACTTTCCTTTTTCTGAGGCTTTGACTTTGAGGGCTTAACGTTGAATTATTTTTAAAAAATCTCCTTGCTTGCTATCAGTAAATTCAAAACAATTTTTTTTTTTTAGGAATTTAAACATAATTAGTATTTGGGATTCATTTTTTTCTTTCAACAAATATTTAGCAGAAACACAGGGATATTAAAACCAGTAGTTATGTTTTAAAAAGCAGTAGTTACATACTTCAGACTAAGTAAATATGTAGTGATTTGGTAATAAGGGATTATGTCAGTATCTTTGTATATATATTTGGCTCTAGGTAACCAATAGTGATTCTTTTTTTTTTTTTAAGGTTTATTTATTTGAGAGAGACAGAGACAGCGCAAGTTGGGGGTAGAGAAAGAGGGACAGAGAGAGAATCCCAAGCAGGCTCCACACTGTCAGCACAGGGTCCGACATGGGGCTCAAACTCACAAACTGAGATTATGACCCGAGCCGAAACCAGAGCCAGTTGCTTAACTGACTGAACCACTCGGCTGTCCCCCAGTAGTGATTACAATCAGCTTTTTTTTTTTTTTAATTTTTTTTTTTTCAACGTTTATTTATTTTTTTGGGACAGAGAGAGACAGAGCATGAACGGGGGAGGGGCAGAGAGAGAGGGAGACACAGAATCGGAAACAGGCTCCAGGCTCTGAGCCATCAGCCCAGAGCCTGACGTGGGGCTCGAACTCGCCGATCGTGAGATCGTGACCTGGTTGAAGTCGGACGCTTAACCGACTGCGCCACCCAGGCGCCCCTACAATCAGCTTTTAAAACAAGATTTTTGAGGTTAATAACTGGTAACTCATTTATGGATTTAAGAGGAAAAACCTGGGGTGCTGGTAGCTATTGACAATCATATTTCTATTCGATACACTTGAGTTTTTTCCTAAGCCATGAACTGTTTCTTAGGAACACTGAGCCCGTGGGAACCTTGAGCCCGTAGGAACCTTGAGCCCGTAACTGAAATGAACACATTGCATTATGGCTTATTTTTTTAAGCTTTAAAGATCTGAGCCGTAATCATCAGGTTTGAGAGTAAGGACAGGTAGGTATCTCAAAGTGAACACTAGTGCTATTAAATGAAAAGTTTCAGCTTTTTGTGGTTGCTTATCTTTTTGAGTTAAACTTTTATATGATTGGATTGCATTTCTTATTCTTTTCAATTCATGACTAATACTTAAGATAGTGAATGCATTTCACATAAGAATCTAGTATTTAGAAAACTACTTGAGGAAACTTCTTTTAATATTTTATTTTAATCAATCAGTTAATTAACTTTTGAGAGAGGGAGGTACAAGTGAGCGAGGGGCAGAGAGAGAGAGGGAGAGAGAGAGAATACCATACAGGCTCCACGCTGTCATTGTGGAGCTAGAAGCAGGGCTTGAACCCACCCGATGCAGGGGTCAAACTAAATGAATAGTGACCTGAGTGGAAGTTGGATGCTTAACCAACTGAGCCACCCAGGCACCCTACTTGAGGAATCTTAAGTCCTATTTTTGTCATCTACACAAACGTGAAATATAGAACAAAACATTACATTTGTATTCCTTTTTTCCCGCAGTTAATGTAATAATATGCTAGAGGCGTCTTGGAGAAAATATTTAAATAAACGTTAATAGGTACTCTTATTATTTGTTGGATATGTCATTGAATGGAGATTTTAGACTAGCATGACAAAACTAAATTACATCCTGGGCCTAATCTTCCTAATTAGTAAGGTTGGCAGGGCTATTTTTTCTGCATACTTAGACCTGTTCATTTTTCTCCATTCATAACTTTGGTGATATCTAGACTTTTCTTTTCTTTACTTTTTCTTTCTGCATATCCCATCCTAATAAAACCTAAATATGTTGCCTATTGGTATGCCTAATAATTTTTGCCTTGCTGAGCCTCAAATCAGTGAGTTAGGAAACTGTGTGACTTTTGGATTCTGAATTAGAATATTAGTAACACTAGAGGACTTAGGATCTGGAAACATCCTGTGTATGATGTTGTGAATGCCATTCATAGCACGGAGGGAAGACTGACAGTAGAGGAGATCCCTCTTTCCTCAAAGTGTCATATAAGACATTTTCTATCTTTTCATAGGTATTTTAGTTCCCTGCCTGACAGTGTTGATTTGGGGAAAGAGCACAGGGCTTTGAGTAAGATAGACTTAGGTTTGCATCCTAGCCCTGCTACTCAATAGCTAAGTGACATTGGAAAGTTTATCTCTTCATCTATCTTTTCTAAAAATGGGAATGGTAATGTTCACCCTGTAGGGTTTTATCACTAAAAGTTGTAACTTAGGAGAAAGTCTCTAGCATAATACCTGGCATGGTAAGCACTCAATAGAAGTTAGTTCTAGTCTCCTTTTCCGGCTCTAGTTTAATAATTAAAAAAATTTAAAGTAGGAGTAAAATCCAAAATTTATGCTAGCATCATTGAAATATTTAAAGATGAAATTATATGACTTGGATTTGCATTCAATTAATTCGGGAGTAGGATTACACATGAAAATCTATACAATTGTTCGAGTTGAGTGAATATGTACATGGGCATTCATTGTATGTTTGAAAGTATCCATAATAAAAAGGTTTTTTTAATGTTTATTTATTTTGAGAGAGAGAGAGAGAGAGTGCAAGCAGGGGAGGGGCAGAGAGAGCAGGAGGCAGAATCCAGAGCAGGCTCCAGACTCTGAGCTGTCAGCAAAGCCTCATGCAGGCCTTGAACTCATGAACCGTAAGATCATGCCCTGAGCCGAAGTCAGATGCTTAACCGACTGAGCCACTCAGGAGTCCCCATAATAAAAAGTTTTAAACTTATACTGTATGTAAAAAAAATATTTAGTGAACAAAGACTTTCTCAAGGTGATGAGGAACCATCTATTTGTTGGTTGTGTCTTTTACAAAAGTGTTTATTTTTTTGAGAAAGAGGGAGAGAGAAAGGTGCAGAGAGAGAGAGGGAGAGAAAGTATCCCAAGTAGGCTCCACAATGTCAGTGCAGAGACTGACGCTGGGCTTGATCTCATGAACATTGAGATCATGACCTGAAAGCCTCAAGAGTTGTACACTTAACGGACTGAGTCACCCAGGCACCCCTAATTGCGCCTTTTTAAAGATGATGATTGAGAACAGGCATTATTGATTTATGAATGGTGGTAGTTTTTCCCCCTCAACTACACAAAATGAATAGTTCTTTGACTAAGAAGAAAAAATGTCAAGTGGGAAGCTTGAAAAAAATCCTGAAGAAGTCAGTTTAAATGCTTTTGTCTAATTATCTGAGTCACTCCTCAGGGTGGAGGTGCTGTGGCATGGCTCACAGCCAACATAATTTTCAGCTGAAAAAAGAGAGCAGTTAGGCCAAGAAACACAGTAACCAAAATGACTACTATGATACGGGAACCAGCTTTATGTACTGACATTTTCTTTGTTATCTTAGGATAATAATGAAGAGCGACTGGCGTTTCTTCTTCTGAGCCATATTAATTTTCTAAGAATGACTGTATACTGAGTTACAAACATTCGAATAAATTCCAGAGAGCAAACAAATGTGGACTACTTACTCATAGGGATATGACTGTTCTATACAGCATTGAAATATAGAAGGAACAAAAGACTTTCTTGTGTTTAATGATTGATTAAAGGCACATTGCTTACTGCAGAAATCTAAAGGTCTACTTTTTAAAAAATGCCTGCAAATCTTGTTGGAAGAATTCTAGAGACCAATGTATTTGATAACCATTCCTGGAAAATAGAATTGCCATTGACATATCTAAACAATTGGATTCATAATATAGTATATAATTAATGAACTTATTTCAATCAGACTTGATGTTCTTGATCATTAATTACTTATTTTTGAAGAAGAAAATTAGAAGTGTCAATTTAGAGAGAACAGGAACTTTCACTTTCCTGACCACCATTTATAGAGTAATCGTTTCTTTAAAAAAAATTTTTTTTAACGTTTATTCATTTTTGAGAGACAGAGTACAATTGGGGGAGGGGCAGAGAGAGAGGGAGACACAGAATCTGAAGCAGGCTCCAGGCTCTGAGCTGTCAGCACAGAGCCCGATGCGGGGCTCGAACCCACAGACCATGAGATCATGACCTGAGCTGAAGTCAGCCGCTCAACTGAGCCACCCAGGCACCCCAAGATTAATTGTTTATTTCTTAAAGCTTTCCCCAAGGGTGTTGGTATCCATACCATAACCCGGTGTAATAAATTAATAGTTAGATAACTTTTCATTAAAGTCTCAATTCAGAAATTGTAATCATTCAACAATGACACTCACCTGCAGAATACTACTATGAAAGAGGTATGGGCACCCAAAGTGCCTGTAGGCACCCAAGAGGTTGATTTAATTTTTAATTGGGTTGAGAAGTAGTAAGGGAAGAAGGAAGAGAGGGAAGGAAGAGACCTGGAAGGGAACTAACATTTATTGAAAATTTACTACTGTGGGTAGAAAATCCTCTTAGTACGTTATTTATCTTATAAGAACTGCTTGACATTACTTGAAATTAAGAGCAGTTGTTCCAAAGTCAGATGGCCTAGTTCCCCATTCAGATACATAATAGCATATACTACTATGAGACCTTGGGCAAAGATTGCATAGGACATAATTATTCTTTTTTTATCTGAAATTTAAATTTAACTGAGTGTCCTTTATTTTATCTGACAACCTTATCACAGGGGATTACATTAGTGAAATCTTAGACATTATCTAGAACAGTGCTGGTGCATGTAAGTGCTCAATAAATGTTAGTCTTTATTTTTGGAATCATCCCATCCTACAAATGATGGAAAACTCAGGTTAAATAATTTTCATTTTTTTCCATAAGTCAAAAGTAGTTTACCTGGATTCTAATTCCCTGCGGCCACTTTAGAAAACTAGTTTAACAGTTCCTCAAAATGGTAAACATAGAGCTGCCCAGTGACCTGGCAACTAATCCAGCCCATGCTCTGGGATCAGATTAAACACTGTTAATATCGAGAGGTGGGGAACACTGGAGGCCATCTTCAAGGATGTCTACCATGGCATGGAATGGATGTCTACCAAATCAGGACAGAAGATACTTCAGTACCCTACTCTGAGGGGTTGCCGATCTTTCTTTTTAGAGGGAAAGCAAAAGGTTAAAATATAAAAGTATGAGAATTTAGAAGTCCCTTTTCAGTCCCTTAGGAGAACTAAATGCTTATAGAATAATTTAAACATATTGCAGTTAAAGAACTGAAACTCTCTCTTTAACACAAATTAAGGGTTTAATAGTTGGCTCTCCTAGATTCTGTGACCTTCAGAGAGAGTAGCTGCTGCAAAAAAACCCATAATGGGCTGAATATATGTGTGTCTACGTATTTTAGCTGGCTTTTTGTTAGATATATGTTTGAACTATCAAGTGAATGTTAATTTTTGTGCATAGAAGACTTGCATACATTTATTGGCTACTAGAGTATGTTACTGTGTGAAAAATATATAATGTGAGCAGGCCGTGTTTATCAATTTGTAATGTCTTCTGCAACAACAAATAAAAAACAAACAAGACAGGCAACGGTAGCCTAAACAAGGAGGGGCTTATTTTCTCACACAATTTAAGTCCAGCAGTAGGCAGTCCTGGCCTGGCACAGCCCAGAGAAATAATCGAGGACCCAGGAATCTGTGTTTCACCCTTGTAATCCTTAGTGTGCTGACGTGTTGATTGATGATACCACAATGGCTACTGCAGCTCAAGATATCTGTGCCCATTTTTAAGGCAGGAAGAAAAAGAGAGCAGCACAATTGGCCAGAATTGGGTCACGTGGCCTCTCCTGGTTTGAAAGGATGCTCAGAAAAAAGGCACTGACTCTCTCCAGCCTCTCAAGTGGAAGAGGACAAGGATGAAAAGGGTTGAGAATGGGTTTTGAGTTAGCTTTAATAAAGGGAATCATGGTAAAAAAGTTGACAAATACTGCTTTAAATGCACAACAGGAATTGGATAAGTTTACAGGGGGAAATTAAAAATTAGGGGTACAGGGGCACCTGGGTGGCTCGGTCGGTTAAGCTTCCGACTTCGGCTCAGGTCATGATCTCGCGGTCCGTGAGTTCCAGCCCCGCGTCGGGCTCTGTGCTGACAGCTCAGAGCCTGGAGCCTGTTTCAGATTCTGTGTCTCCCTCTCTCTGCCCCTCCCCTGTTCATGCTCTGTCTCTCTCTGTCTCAAAAATAAATAAACATTAAAAAAAAAAATTAGGGGTACAATAAGAACCAAGAATTGATTGAACACTGTGGGTTAGTTCACAGGACACGGAGGAGCCCAGCCCTATCAGGTGGAGAATAATGTTGAGAAGTGATAGAATTGGGTATGAGGCTGAGATTGACTGTAATAGTTAATAGGACATCCCTGAATGGTTTTGAGCAGGGGAATAATGTGTGAAGAAGGGGGTGAGAAATATTTGCTAAGATGAATTATAAGAAGGTGAATTGGAAGGTGAGGAAGCTAAGATGCTGCTATAATAATGCAGTTGTGAAATGCCAACTATTAAGACTGAATCACGTGTGATTCTAATATTCAACTAATTTTGACCTACAACATCATTAGATTCATTTCATGTTGGAGGGGATGGTAGGATGTCCATATGGAGAAGTCTGGTGAGTAAATGAAGACAGAGGACACAGACTTTCTGAGACTAAAGTATTGGAGAAAATGTGAGTATCTAGATAAAAGTAGGTACTTTCCATTCTATAGTTCCTGGGTGATTTCATTTCCTTTCAACGCTGAAGCTGTCACTTGCTAACGGCTTTAACCCCCACATTTATTTCTAAGCTCCACACTCTTATATTCAACTGCTCACAGGACATCTGCCTTCAGATATTCCAATGGACCCTTCCAACTCATCATGTCAAAATAGGTATCATTTGTCTTCTTCCTTCGCTTTGTTTCATCTCTTTCATATACGGCTCTTATTTTTTGTCTCATTTAATGATATCAACATCCGACTTGCTGACTATGCTAAAAACTTTGAACTTGTCTTAGATTGTTCCTTCTTTTTACTCCCTCCATCCCTTTGCCCATAGACCTGATCATTTCTGCTTCTTGAATCCATTCTTACTTTCCATCTCCCACTGCCATTCTCTTAGTTCAGGCTCCCAAGACTTCTCTTCTGGATTATGAAAATGCCTTTTACTTGCTTAGGTCTTCTCTTAGGGGATCGTCCAAACTGCTACCCAAGGGATCGCTTAAGATACAAATACCACCTTGTCTCTTTCTTGCTTAACCCCTTTTAGTGGCTTTCAATACACAACGAATAAGGTCTGAATTTATTACCAGGGTCTAGAAGAATCCTCCACAATGCTCACTTTATCTCCCATTTCACTTCCTTACACCCACCCAAGCCCCTCTAAGTTCCTCCATACCAGACTTTTTGTCCTTTTCCAGAAGTGCTGTGCTGTGTCGTAATTCCATGCCTTTCCGCTTATTATTCCCTTAGGCTGAAATCGTCATGTCCATCTTTGAACATTTTGGCCCTCTTTTACTAATATCTCCTCCTTTGAGACTTCATAGATATCAGTCACACCCTTCTTTTTTCTCCCATTGTAATTTGCACTAACTGCTCATCAAATTATATAATTCTTGCTCAAGTGTTTTCCTCTGGCTCATGGACAATGTGGTCTTGGAGTGTCCTGGTGTCTTGTACAGTTCCTGGCTCATCGTTGGTGCTCCATCCATATTGGTTCAGTGCACTGACAGAACGTGGATAAGTTGTCCCCAGGAGAAAGACTAGGACAGGGGAGCAAAGCTGATCCAAAGGGATGCTCGTAATTAGAGGATGGAGAAAAAACCCAATGGACCAATCAGTGAGATTAGGCAAGAATCATTCACTTAGCATGTTGTAGGACACTGTACTGACTATAAGGAAATATGCTGGTGTGTTAAGTTAATGAGATATTTATTTGGGTTTAGCTTTGTCTCCGGTTACATCCAGTTGTCTAAAGCCAGACTTTTCTCTGTTACTTTGATTTGTAGTTTCTAAACAGCTGTTACAAGTACTGTCATATTTTCGTAAAGGTACTCAATTTGTAGGTTTTTGTAACTGAAATACAAATTTTAAATTGGTGAGGAGAAGTACAGAGGGAAAATGTCTGAATCTAAAATCCCAGAGGTAAGTTCCTTCCTAGACACTTACCAAGTTGACAATGTTCCTTTGTCACATTTGGAAATTATACTTTCTTTTTTTTTTTTTTAACGTTTATTTATTTTTTGAGACAGAGAGAGAGAGACAGAGCATGAACGGGGGAGGGGCAGAGAGAGAGGGAGACAGAATCGGAAGCAGGCTCCAGGCTCCGAGCCATCAGCCCAGAGCCCGACGCGGGGCTCAAACTCACGGACCGCGAGATTGTGACCTGAGCTGAAGTCGGAAGCTTAACCGACTGAGCCACCCAGGCGCCCTGGAAATTATACTTTCTAGGAATGTTATTGCTTGTGCTCACTATTGGTCTCCTGACTATACTCAGCTCCCACAGAGTGAAAGTGAGTACGAAACATGATGTTCAATCCCTTCTCACGCTCACCAACCACAGAAGTGGTATTATCATATAAAATCTAATTAGAGGCAAAACTAGCAACAATTATGCTCTAAATATTAATTTCCAATTGTTTATAACCTAGTGCTTAAACTCCACTGTATATATTTTGTGGTCTATTGATTGTCCCAAATATACATACTATTGCCTACACAGAATTTTTACATTAGTCTTCCCATTCCACTTGTTATTTAGGGGATCACTATGTTCATATATTCTGTTCAATGTTTCGTTTTTTACTTCCTATTGGCCTTGACTCCTAGGACTCTCTAAACTATTCTTCTTGGGTTTGTGCCATATTATGTTCGATTCTTTCTTTTTTTTCCCCCCAAAGTTTATTTATTTATTTAGTTTGAAAGAGAGAGAGCGTGCACACAGCTGGGGAGGGGTGGGTGGGGGGCGTGGAGAAAGAATGCCAAGCAGTGCAGAGCCCGACGTGGGGCTTGAACTCACAAGCCACGAGATCATGATCCGAGCTGAAACCAAGAGTTGGATTCCTAACCAGTTGAGCCAGGCTCCCCTGTTTGATTATTTCTTAATCCAAGTCATAGCCTCACCAAACTCCTTCTCTTTCAATAGCCTATCTTATCACCAACATTGGCTCTTGATCAAGCTCAACCTGCTCATAAGAGATCCTGGCTTATTTAGCTTATTCAAAGTCACCCACTTGAATTTTTTTCTTAATTTTCTTCATTCTTTTAAAGTTTTCCTCTCGGAATTTTACCTTCTGTAGTCTTTCATTAAGGTTTTAAAATTATGAAAGTGAGCCATGTTCTGTATGAAAAATCTGGAAAATGCAAACACAACTGGGAGGGGAGAGGAGAATAGTTTGTAATTCCTCAACCCAACTACTAGCATAGATATGGCTATTCTCTTTCAATTTTCTCTTAGCATGAAAATGTATTTCCCCATGTCATAAACTCTTCAAAGCAATTTGTGATTGTACTAGATGTTCCACTTTCAAGATTACGATGTCATTATTTTCTGTTAGAATATTAACTTAAAAGAAAAAGACCACTGACAATACCAAATTGCTTTCAAGGAGTATTAAACCAATGTATGCCCCGCAGTAGTATGGGAGTGCCAACCTCTCTGCATTTTTTTCCAGTACCGGATATTATTATGCTAATTTGATAGGCATATTTTTCTCTTTAAAGATGATCAAAAGCCCTAAAAAACAACACCAAAGAATTCATAAAGCTCATAGAGTCAGAACTTAGGAGTCAAAGGAAGCTATAGAAGCCATCTAGTCCAGTGCTGAGGGGTATTGGGTATGGAGCCAGAGGCAAGCACTACCCAGGATTCAAGATTTTCGGCATCTCTTATAATCTCGAAACAAAATCAGCCTTAGAAATTTTTTTTTTTTTTAAAGATTGAGAAAAGTTACAGTTATGTCAGCTTCTAGAAGACCTGGTACATCAATAATATTGGTGTCAACACACATTTCACCAGCTAGCTGTCCTCTTTCCAGTTATAGGTCCAGTGTATGGACATCTTTGTCCCAGAAAAGGCCAAGTTAAGCCAGGACCATTCCAGTTTGTTTCCCCTCCAAAGTTTTGTTTCAGTTTGGCACATACTGACCACCAAGGCCAGTAAACAGAGAAAGGTCAGTCAGTTGGGATAGTCGAGGTATCCACTGACTGGGTCTGGAAGGCTATGAAGGGTGGAAAAGAGAAACCAGATGAAAATGGTATGAGTAAGGCAGACTCTTTCCTAAATCACATTAAAACTCCTGTCATGTCTACTTCCAAGAAGAAGAAAAGTAGCTGGTGAAAATCATATGCTTCAAAGCAGGTGGACTGCTCAAAGAAGGCACCCTTGAGTGATGGAGAGTTAATGCATAATAAAGAAATGCTTTAAGTTGCAGATATTGCATTGTCTGATTTTAAATTAGAAAAAAAACTCACCAACCACAGGTATTTTATTTTTCATAAATAGGCCTTTGTGTTGCTCACTGTAGACTATGCTTTGGATATAGTATCCCAGAAGGAATTTTTTTTCCCCTCTCTCTCTCTCTTTTGCCCTCCTCTATTGAGTGCCAAAGCAAGCCAGATCCCGCTTATCTAGAGTTTATAATCTAATGAGGAAGACGGTGAATAAGGAAATGAACAAATGGATATTTTGGAAGAGTGAAATGCTTCCACTGAATGGTCACGGGAGTCTTTCAGAGGAGGTACTATTTGAACTGAGACCCAAACATGGACAAGGGACCAGCCTCGGGAAGATCTGGGAACAAAGTGTTTAATGAGAACATGGCAAGAATAAAGATCCTGAGTGGGGAGAAGAGACAGCATGTCCCCAATATGCAGCTTTGGGTTTGGGTGAGAGATCATTTGTGTTATATTCAGGAAGTATCCATCTATTGATGGGGTGAGAGGTGTTTTTTTTTTTTTTTAATGTTTATTTACTTTGAGAGAGAAAGAGAGCATGAGCAGGGGAGGGGCAGAGAGAAAGGGAGAGAGAATATCAAGCAGGCTCCCCATGGAGCCTGATGCGGGGCTAGATCCCATGTAACCATGAGATCATGACCTAACCTGAAATGAAGAGTCGGACTTTTAACCAACTGAGCCACCCAGGCACCTCTTAGTGAGAGTTTTTAATCAAAAGGTGATATTGTATTTTTATCAAATCCTTTAATAGCATCTACAGAGATGACTAAATATATGATTTTTCTTTCTAGATCTATTATGGTGAATTACATTAATAGATTTTCCAACATTAAAGTAAACCACGGTTCCTAGAAGGAAACCTACTTGGTGTATTACTATTTTAACGTGCTGTTGGATTCTGTTTGCTTATAGGCTCTTTGGCATTAATAATCATTAGTGCTATTGGTCTGTAGTTTTATTCTTGGTGCTGTCTTTATCATATTGGTGTCAGCGTTGTAGTCATTGATACTGTTACAAAGTAACACTATTAATAACATTATTATAATTATTAAGTATATTTAATTATAACTATTATAAGTTAACATATGCCTTGTGACTCAGTCGGCTAAGCATCTGACTTCCAGTCAGGTTATGATCTTGAGGTTTGTGAGTCTGAGCCTCACGTCAGGCTCTGGGCTGACAGCTCAGAGCCTGGAGCCTGCATCGGATTCTGTGTCTCCCTCTTTCTCTGCCCTTTCCCCACTAGCGCACGCTCTCTCTTTCTTAAAAACAAATAAAAATTTTAAAAAATTTAATATTTATTTATTTTTGAAAGAGAGAGACAGCGTGTGTGAGCGGGGAAGGGGCAGAGAGAGAGGGAGATGCAGAATCTGAAGCAGGCTTCAGGCTCTGAGCTGTCAGCACAGAGCCCAATACGTTAAAAAAATTTTGTAAGTTAACATACAAAGCAATACCGTTAATAATATTACAAAGTAAGAATTTATTTTGTAGATTATTAATAATTTCCTTTATTTTCTACACAAAAGAGCAGTTTATTATCTTTTAAATATATTTTTTAATGTTTATTTTTTGAGAGAGACACGAGTTGGGGAGGGGCAGAGAGAGAGGGAGACACAACATCCAAAGCAGGCTCCAGGCTCTGAGCACTGTCAGCACAGAGCCCTACACAGGGCCCGAACCCACAAACTGTGAGATCATGACCTGAGCTGAAGTTGGCTGCTTAACCAACTGAGCCACCCAGGCTCCCCTACACAAAGGAACAGTTTAAATAACATCGCAAATGTCTTGAACAATTTAACATTGTAGTTCTCAACCTCGGCTGCATATTGGAATCACCTGGGGACCTTAAAATCTACTACTACCTCCCAGAGATGCCAATTTAATTGGTTGGGGGCACAGTCTGGACTCCTAGATGTTTCCAAAGATTCTGAGGTGATTGCAATGTACGGCCAAAGTTGAGAGCCATTGGTTTAGCTGAAGTCTCCCAGTGAAACCATCTGGGTCATGTTCTTTTGGTGTGGGAGAGCTATGGGACCATGTTTTCTGTTTCTTCTCTATAGTTGATCTGCTTAGATTTTGTCTCTTTTGGGGAAGTTTCATTAAATTACACTTCCTTAGATAAATATTTGTATTATTAAGATTTTTCAAATTTCTTTGAAAGATTGAGAAAAGTCAACTTTCATGAATGTTTTAATTTTTTCTGTGTCTATTTTTCCTTATGTTTCATTTATTATCTGTATTCAGGATTTGTCTTTTTTTTCTCCTTGATTTGTTAGATAAGATTTTATTTGCCTTTTTGTTTTTAAAGCACCAGCTCTTGGGATTTATTTCTATTTTTCTCTGTTTTTTATTTAAAAAAAATTTTTTTTTAACGTTTATTTATTTTTGAGACAGAGAGAGACAGAGCATGAACAGGGGAGGGGCAGAGACAGAGGGAGACACAGAATCGGAAACAGGCTCCAGGCTCTGAGCTGTCAGCACAGAGCCCGACGCAGGGCTCAGACCCACGGACTGTGAGATCATGACCTGAGCCGAAGTCGGACGCTTAACCGACCAAGCCACCCAGGCGCCCCGATTTTCTCTGTTTTTTAATTAATTAGCCTCTACCTTTATCTTTATTGCTTTATTTTATTTTCCTTAGAAAAGAAACAAACAAGAATAAATAAATCTAACCATTTGAGTTATTAGAACTTAAAGTTTTTTTCTTTCCTTTTTATGTGGACATAAGTATTATCTAAGGCTATGAGATTCTCTGGAACTATTGTTTTAGTTTTACCCCTAAAATCTTGTAGTGCTTCATTGCTGTTATAGTTTAGATATTCTCATCTTTGATCCAAGAGTTGTCTATTAAGGGTAGTTGACTTTGACTGGCTGGCTCAGTCAAAAGCACATGTGACTCTTGATCTTGGGGTCGTTAGTTTGAACCCCACGTTGGGTGTAGAGATTACTTAAAATAAATAACCTTAAAAAAATTACTTTCAATGTTTATTTATTTTTGAGAGGGAGAGAGACAGAGTTTGAGCGGGGGAGGGGCAGAGAGACAGGGAGACACAGAATCCGAAGCAGGCTCCAGGCTCTGAACTGTCAGCACAGAGCCTGATGCAGGGCTTGAACTCACGAATTGTGAGATTATGACCTGAGCTGAAGTCGGACGCTTAACTGACTGAGTCACCAAGGCGCCTCATAAACAAAGTTTAAAAAGAATATTTGAGGGGCGCCTGGGTGGCACAGTCAGTTAAGCGTCCGACTTCAGCCAGGTCACGATCTCGCGGTCCGTGAGTTCGAGCCCCCCGTCAGGCTCTGGGCTGATGGCTCAGAGCCTGGAGCCTGTTTCCGATTCTGTGTCTCCCTCTCTCTCTGCCCCTCCCCCGTTCATGCTCTGTCTCTCTCTATCCCAAAAATAAATAAACGTTGAAAAAAAAATTAAAAAAAAAATAAAAAGAATATTTGATACTATTCTTTTCTTTCTTTTTTTTTTTTTTGGAAGTGAGTTTTATTCTCTTATCAATAGAAATACTTCTAAATACATCCAAATTCTGTTAGCTGCTGATGCTGTGGAAAAATAAATAAATAAATAAATTCTGTTGCATCAGACACCATTATAAATCTTGTAAGAAATATCAAGATGAATATGGTGTTCTATCATTCCAAACTTTCAGATCTCTCAAAATTATTGAAGAACAGTAGGAATGAAACATCCTACATCTGATAACACAGAAACTTATCAAGAGAATACAAGTTCTGGGGCTCCTGGCAGGTTCAGTTAGTAAAGCATGTGACTCTTGATCTCCAGGCCATGAATTTGAGCCCCACATCGGGTGTAAAGATTACTTTTACTTTTTTTTTTTTTAAGTTTATTGTCATTGATTTTGAGAAAGAGATAGAGAGACAGCAGGGGAGGAGCAGAGAGAGAGGGAGGTAGAATTCCAAGCAGGTTCCGTGTTGTCAGCACAGAGCCTGATTTGGGGCTCAAACTCACGAACCCTGAGATCGTGACCTGAGCTGAAGTCAAGAATCGGACACTTAACCGACTGAGCCATCAAGGTGTCCCCAGAGATTACTTTTAAGACAACAAAAAAAGAGAATACAAGTTCTTCAAGGCTTTCCATTTTTAAGTGTCCCTTGTGTCAAGAATCGAATTTTACCAGAGAGCATTGGATCACCGTAACAGCAATCACCTATTTCAATGTTTATTTATTTTTGAGAGAGAGAGAGACAGAGAGAAAGGGAGACACAGAATCCAAAGCAGGCTCCAGGCTCTGAGTTGCCAGCACAGATCCCAATACAGGGCTCAAACTCACAAACTGTGAGATCATGACCTGAGCTGAAGTTGGCTGCTTAACTGACTGAGCCACCCTGGCAGCCCAGCAATCACCTATTTCAGATAGTTCCTGTGACATGTCCTATTTGTGTGTCTCTCCCTTGGGCACATCCTAGCCAGATTACTGGGACTTTTTTCTAGTTACTTAAATCAAAGATGCCAGTTTGAGTACAGAGAATTTGTGAATCTTCAAGCAGATAAGGAAACCCAACATTAAACTGCTGTTGAAGAATCTCTTCAAGTAAACATCTGAAGGCTGTAGACATCTCTGCATCTTTGTACCTTTCACTTCAAGAAGTGAAACCTTTCAAGAAGAAATCCTTCCGTGTCCTAGTCCATGTGGAGTTGCTGGAAAGTGAGAGATCGGAGCACAAAGCCACAAAGCTGGAGAGCACCGACATGCATTTGCCCTCCATGCTTCCACAGGAGCAGCAAGGATAGGTGATACTATTCTTTTTTTTTTTTTTTAAGTCTATTTTGAGAGACAGAGAAAAAGCATGAGTGGGGGAGGGGCAGAGAGAAAGAGAGAGAGACAATCCCAAGCAGGCTCCACACTGTCAGCACAGGACAACCTGGGGCTTGAACCCACGAACTGTGACATCATGACCTGAGCTGAAGTTTGAGACTTGACCGACAGTCACCCAGGTGCCCCTAGTTGGTACTATTCTTAATCTTCCATTTCTTTAGATGATGTCTATTAATTCTCTACTAGCAAAAATGATGAGATTAACTTATTTTCTCTTTATCTCCCCTTTCTTTTATCACCTAATTTTAACTATAGTATCTATTACCTATATCCTATTATTATAAAAAAAGATTGTGTAGTATTTTTTGGTAACTGTTAATTATGCTTATATACTCAATTGATTTCTCGGTGTAAAGAAAACTTTTAGCCCCAGGTATTAAAAAAATAGAGAAATCAGTACTCTTTAACTACTTCCTACCTTTTCCCCATTCCCCTCTCAACTTTCTTATTCAGTTTCCACTTTGTCAGAGTTCACAGCATTAGAACTCGGTTCTGTAACTGCAATTCTCCATTTTGTTTTAGTTCAAGTACAACTATTAAATAGATTCAATGTTCATGGGCAGCTCTTTGCTGTAGGTTTTTCCATTTATGTCTTGGTTGACTGAAATTTGTCCTCTGAGAGTTTCTTCAGATGGACCTCATGGGAACAATATTCCCTGAGTGTTTGCATGTTCAAAATTGTTGATTGCCTTTAGAAGTGAATGACAGTTTGGAGTACGTATTTTCTTTCTGGGAGATACTGCTATCCTAACAGTGAATGTCATCATGGGGAAATCTGAGGCTAATCTGATTTTTCACCTTTATAAGTGACTTGATTCTTCCCTCCCCCCACCCCCTCCTTCCACCTTGGCTAATGAAAGCATCTCTATTTTAAAGTAACCTTTTAGGGGCTCCTGGGTGACTCAGTCGGTTAAGTGTCTGATTACTGATTTCCGCTCAGGTCATGATCTCATGATTCGTGAGTTCAAGCCCTTCTTCGGGCTCTGTGTTGACAGTGCAGAACCTGATTGGAATTCTCTGTTTCCTTCTCTCTCTGCCTCTCTCTCTCTCTAATAAGTAAATAAACATTAAAAAAAATAAAAGACAAATTAAAAAAAATGACCTTTTATCTTCAAAGTCAAGTAAATCTTCTACAACCATTCCAAGTCAAGATTTTTGTGGGATAGGGTGTGCCATTTCAGTCTGTAAATTCAAGTTGCCTTTTATTCCAGGAAAGTTTTTTGTTTTTTTATATAAATGTTTATTCATTTTTTGAGAGAGAGAGAGCATGAGTGGAGGGAGGGACACAGAGAGAGAGGGACAGAGATTCTGAAGTGGGCTCTATGTTTACAGCAGTGAGCCTGATTCGGGGCTTGAACTCATGAACCGTGAGACCATGACCTGAGCTGAAATCAAGAGTCAGACATTTAACCAACTGAGCCACCCAGGCTCCCCCAAATTTTTCTTTTTGGCCCAGGATTTTGCACGTGAGACATTTTAGCCTTTTCTCCTCAGCCAATGAACAGAAGCAGCTACAGAGCTTTTCAAGGTAGTCTCTTTTTTCTCCTCATGAACACATGACTTCCTGTGAGTATGGCTTATTTGTGGGATTCCAGTGTAGTCCCACCTTCTCTGCTATTCAAAACCAGGGAGACTCATTCTAGATAGCTAGGACTGCCAGAATAAAGTACCACAGACTAGGTGACTTCAAACAGAAATATATTCTCTCACAGCTCTGGAGGCCAGCAGTGCAAACTCAAGGTATTGGTTTCTTTAGAGGCTCTGAGGGAGAATCTGTTCCACGCCTCCATCCTAGCTCCTGGTGTTTCTTGTCTGGTAAATGCATCACTTCAGTCTCTCATCTTCACATGGTGTTCTCCTCTGTGTATCACCCTGTCCAGGTTTCTATCTTCTTATAAAAGACTCTAGTCATTTGATTAGGGCCCACCTCAATCCAGGATGACCTCATGTTATGTTGAGTCCATCTGCAAACACTATTTCCAAACAAGGTCACAGTCAGAGGGGCTAGGACTTCAACACACCTTTCGAGGGGACACAGTTCAACTTATAATACCACCTCATCCTCATTGTTTTACCGACAATGCTTTACAAACACTTCATTTTTCACCTCAGTATATGCATCTCATGAGATGTGAAGCCTTGGGAGCCCTCCCTCAGTTCCCTTCAATGCCTTTGCTTAAACTCCATTGCTTTTGGTATCCCTTCAACCTATTTTGTGGTTAGGAGCCTCACCTCTTCTACATTTTTTATTGACGATGAGATTTTTATTCCTGTCTCTTGTTTCCTTTGTTTTTGTTTGGGCGGTTTCTAAGAGATGAAGGAAATGCCAGTTTTATGTGACATCTTCAAACTGGAGAAGCCTTGGGTGTTCCCCATTCTTGAGGGGTCATTGACACATTGAATTGAACAAGAAAGGAATGTACACTATTTTTAATGCTTATTTCATCAAAATAGCCTTCTAATATCCTAGTCTCAGCCTAGCAGGCACCAGTTCTATTTACTAGTTCCTCACAGGTAGGAATTCGCAAAATTTACTTATATCAAGACTTAAAAATATTTCCTAAGGATCATATTGAGCTGATACACAATTGCAATTATTTTTTACTTTTATATAACAGTGTTAACACTTCTTTCATTATATGATAATTAGAAAGCTAATATTTATTTATTTTTCTCAGTGTATAACGAGTCTGTGTTGTATTTTTAGAACTGTGTAGTGTCGAAAAGTCTTTTTAAGGTCTAAATGATTTTTACTCTAGTTGAGCCTTTCTAAAAATAAACATTTTAAGAAACCTAAAACTATTCTGTCAACTTAAGGGATTCATTTCCAGGAATAGCCATTCGCTTCTTATATATAGAATACTTTAAAAATTCTTAGTCCCCAAATATTCCTGGAATCTGCTGATTTATTGAGATTTATTCTTGTAATACTTTCTACTAAGTCTACTAAATACTTGATTCCATTTAATGCTAATAACAGGCCTGACTTTTCAAGTCTCTCCAAGCTTGTCAATTTTGAATTATTGCCACTTCAGCTTCGTGTGATTCTCCTGAATGGCAGAGTCAGCTAAGTAATGGAGGCACTCAACATACAGAACTGCTCAGAATTACAGAATACAAAGCAGCTCATTTTAACCATTTGTCTGCTCAGGACTAGGAGAGGTATATAATGTAGTTACCCAAGTGATTTTTGCCACAATAGGCAGGAATTTGGGGAAGACGTCTGCTTTTTGAAAAACAACACTCCTGGCCTACCACTAACCTAATCATGTGAGAGCCAGTGTAGCACAGTGTTCAAGGATGTAGCCTTGGAGCCCAGCTGCCTGGGTTCAGATCCTGGCTCTAAAAGCTGTGTGAACTTGGACAAGCTTCTTAATCTCTGTGCCTCAGTTTCTTCATCTGTAAAAGGAGGGTTGGGGTTGGGTTAAATGGGTTAACATAAGTAAAGCACTTTGAACGGTGCCTGGCCCACCTTGAGCACTGTACGAGCGTTAGCTATCAAGACAAGCATTAGTTACCGTCTTCATTTACTCCCTGGACCTACAGCCGAACCAGGAGAGTAGCAGCCAATGACTAGCTACACCGAGAAGTGCTAGCCTAGAGATTAGGAGGTGCTCAAAAACCACTGATGAAACAAGTCACTGACTGGAGAAGTTTTGTGTGAAGGAAGGACACCAAGCTCGAACCCTTGTCTCAATATCTGCCAGACAGGAAGTTGCTTTCAAGAAATAAAGCACCTCAGAGTGCCTGGGTGGCTCAGTCAGTTAAGTTTCGGACTTCAGCTCAGGTCATGATCTCATGGTTTGTGGACTCGAGCCCCGTGTCGGGCTCTGTGCTTGATACCTCAAAGCCTGGAGCCTGGTTCGGAGTCTGTCTCTCTCTCTCTCTGTCCCTCCCGTCTCACACCCTGTCTCTTCCTCAAAAATAATTAAACATTAAAAAATTAAAAAAAAAAAAAGAAAGAAAGAAAGCACCTCAAATCTCCAAGAAGACTGTCTGGCCCATGGGTGCTCTGTAGCTCTCAGTGGCATCTGAAGAGTTAATGGCCCTATTTCAGAGTGGGAATATTTAAGCCCCTCATTCCAGCCACAAGGAAGGAAGGGTAAGGTACTGAACACCAAGGAATGAATAGTTCCTAATAGTAAACAGATAGAAATTGTTGGCCCAGAAAATAAGCAACCAGATAAGATGAAAGAGATTAAGTCATAAAATTAAGTTACTCTATCTGCTCTGTTTGTGAATATTTTAAGTCAGTAAAACCTTTCCCTTTTTATTTCAAGAACTTATGAATTTTTAATAGGTAAAGTTCTGGGCAAGGTGTTTGGCTTCCACTCGCATCTGTGTGGAAAAGGCTGCAGTACGGTGCTCATGACCGTCCATCTCCTCTGTATCCCCAACCCTCTATATCTCCAACAGACCTCAACTCATGGCTCCTCATGTGATATTTCAGTTTTCTTGTGGGATGACAAAGACCTGTAAATCTATGTTGGTGCAGGGGCGCCTGCACGGGTTAAGCATTGGACTATGGGTCAGGTCATGATCTCATGGTTTGTGAGTTCCAGTCCTGAATCAGGTTCTGCACTGACAGTGTGGAACCTGCTTGGGATTCTCTCTCTCTCCCTCTCTCTCTGCCCCTCCCCCCCCCCCACTCTCTCTCAATATAAATAAATAAACTTTAAAAAAAAAAAAGCTATGTTGGTGCAAATAATAGGAGGCCTAGGGATAAGATAGAAAATAAAAGCCCTGTTTAATAGGTCAGGTGGTGCTGAGAAGCCATGAGAGCTTCCAATCCAGGCTTTAGGATTTACAGGCTGCTGATTTCAGGAAAGTTATTTAATGCCTCCAAATATATATATATATATATTTAATGTTTAATATTTAAATATATATTAAATATATAATAAATTTAATATATAAGAAAATATATTAATATACATTAATTATAAACATTGTAATTATAAATTAATTATAATATAATTAATATATTTTATTATATATTAAATTTATTATATATTAAATATATGTGTATATATGCATATATATATATTTTAAGTAAGCTCTACAGCCAATGTGGGGCTTGAACTCATGACCCTGAGATCAAGAGTCACATTCTCTACTGACCGAGCCAGCCAGGTGCCCCTGAGGTTATTTAACCTTTCAAACCATATTTTCCCTATCTGTAAAATGGGGTTAATATTATCTTCTGAGGCTGTGGTAAAGAAGAAAGATAATCTATGTAAAATGAAAGGCACAAAGTAGGCCCTCAACTAATAGAGTGTTTCTCATTAGTAACTGAAGACAGAAGCATCTGACCTGATTATATTTAAACCAGCTTGGTATTTCCTGCCTCCAGCAGTAAGGTGAAAGCTAGAAATCAGGATTTTTAAATATATACACACAGAGATCCTATTCAAGATCTCTATGCATTATAGAATAATGGAGAATCTACATTTTTGGAAAATTATTCACTATAGCACACGATTAGAACAACACGGCCACTTGCTCACAATGAAACAAGTGAGTTCTGATGTTAGCTGTGTAGTGGTATAAAGTAAGATTTAGACGCTGAGGGCGGAAACTGTCCTCTTCAGGATTCCCGGAAACAGCTGCTCTGGTGTGGGGTACACAGGAAGTACCGAAAATGCTTGTTAAGTATTTTATTAAAGTGCACCTTATACATATTCATACACACATACATTTCGAGAACTCATTTCTGTACCTTTGAGAATGAATCTTAAAAGAAAAAATGTAGTCAAGCAAAGCTTTTGCACGGACTGCTAAGGTTAGGGTTGAACACTGATTTATCCTTTCTCATAGTCTAGGACCCCTGGTGCTGTACAAAGCAAGAAAGCCAGGGTAGGCAAAAAGATGGGAAGGAAGTAAACAATACGAACTGTGGTTCTATTAGCAGACGGACTTCAGGTTACGTTTTCTACCCATGTTTTAATTTAGTGAACATACTCCTTTAATACTTTTAAACCCTGATTTTTTCCCTCCAATCAGGGACATATAGGTATGGGCATGTCCTACCCTCCACCGCTCCCTCCACCCACCCAATACTCATACTCCCTCTTACAGATGCATTCTTGGCTAGGCTGAAGCTAAACCAAACATTAAATATAGAACTAAGGATTGAATGAAAGTGTCCTTACTTTATTGTTTTCTTGAGATTTAAGTACTGGTGTTCCAGGCCTAAATAGCTTTGGTTCTTGTATACACCAGCTGAATTTACAACCCATCATTTTGTCCATGAACTTCAATTTTGATATTGGTTGAGGATTCCAGAAAATATTATCATACAACAGATTTGGATTTTTAAAATCAAAGTTACGCGGGGTGCCTGGGTGGCTCAGTCGGTTGGGCGTCCGACTTCGGCTCAGGTCATGATCTCGCGGTCCGTGAGTTCAAGCCCCACGTCGGGCTCTGTGCTGACAGCTCAGAGCCTGGAGCCTGTTTCAGATTCTGTGTCTCCCTCTCTCTCTGACCCTCCCCCATTCATGCTCTGTCTCTCTCTGTCTCAAAAAAAATGAATAAATGTTAAAAAAAACAATTTTAAATCAAAGTTATGTGAGTATATAGTACAGAGTTAAGTAGTTCTTGCGTTGGTTATCTATTGCTACATAACAAATTACCCTAAAACCCAAGGGCTTAAAACAATGATAAACATTTATTATCTCATTATCTGTGGGCCAAGAATTTGGGACAAACTTAGTTCTGGTCATTCTGGGGTCTTACAGGGCCTTTCGTGAGGTTGTAGTCAAGGTGTTGGCCATGGCCGAAGACATCTGTAGGCTTGTCTGGGGCCGGACGATACACTTCCAAAGTGGCTCATTGTCATGATTGGTAAGTTGGTGCTGGATGTTGGCAGGAAGCCTCAGTTCTTCACCATGTGGACTTCTCCATAGGGCTGCTTGTGTGTCTTTACACATGACAACCGGCCTCCCTCAGATCCGTGTGGAAGCCTCAATGTCTTTTATGATCTAACCTCGGAAGTCACATTTCATACAAGGTCCTATTGGTTACACAAGGCAGGCCTATTCACTGTGGAAGGGGACGACACCAGACCAGACTTCTCAGGGTCACCTTGGAGGCTGGCTACTAGAGTTCTGCAAAGTTTGATATACACGCATCCAAATCTCTCTGTCACACCTGTGGAGTAGAGGTGGGGTTGGTGGAGCGGGTATGTCGGGGTAGATTTCTTTTTTTCCCCGAGATAGAAATTTTTAATTTTTAGCTGATTCTTTTGGTATGCTTACTTTTGATATAGATTTTCTCTCTCTTGCACTTTCATTTTTCACCGCCTGCTCCACTCCGTGTACCTATTTCTAAGATGGTCTCCCTGCTCTTCTCATTCCTATTCTAGTCTACTTGGATTTGCAGGTAAATAAAAGTACGGGGTGCTGAGGAAGGGCCTGAGATGCCCTTCTTTGAGTAAAAATATTTACATTTCAGAGAATGATTTCTCTGGAATGATATTCAAAACAAAACAGTTACAAATTGGACTTGTGCTTAAAATAAGGATGTGCGACTCATTCATCACAGAAAGAAATAGAATTCATCATCGATGTAATAAAGACATTTGGCTGTCAAGAACTAATGTGACACATGATGAAGTTAGCTTTATTAGAGGTGATTCCTGGCCTCACCGCCATGGCCTACGGAAGAGCCAAGATGAATTTACATATTTGTAAAGACAGCTGGATGATTGCATATTTGTTAAAAGTACACGTGCTTAATCTATGTAAGCTTTTTAGTAGATTTATATCTGCCAACTCCACAGGGCTTTGTGCTGCCTCCGGTGCCCCCACCTCATGGTGACGGGTCCACAGAAGGAGAGCTCCTTACGCTGAGGGCTGTCTGTGCCTCAGCCAATGAAGAGCCATGGCAAGGGCAGACTCTGGGCACATCTAGAGTGCCTGTGTCTTCCTTTGTTCTCCAGGCTCCTTCTAACTCTACCAGTCATCTGTCACCATCTCCTGGGGTCAGCTTCCCCCTCACAGTCTCTTCTGAGTTTTTATTCCTTTAGAATTGCTGTGGGCCAGGAAGCAAAATAACCAATGGTATTTCATTGAAGTCTAAAAATGGGTATTAATACTATTAATAAAATGAAACATTTAATGCTGCTCAGTCAGTATTAGATGAAGGCAGCCACTGGGATCCGGGCTGGAGGCTGGAGGGAGTCCAGTGCTGGGTAAGTCGGAGTGGAAGAGGTGTGCGTTAACCCAGAGGAAACACTGACCTGCTGGTTCTGAGTCACATGTGCAGAGCAACTGCAAAGGAAGCCTCACTGGGGCATTTCCAAGAGGGCAAATGCCTGGTCCCCAGTGTGTGGGTGGGGGTAAGGGATGGTAAGAAGGGCCTTTGAATTCAGTCTGTACAGCTGCTTCAGCACGTAAGCAACCTTACGTAACCTGGCATGTAAGGTTGTAAGAATTAATGAAAAACTGTGTGTAAGGTACTCAGCACATTTCCTGGCATATAATAAGCTTTCAAATATTAGCATTTATTAAGAGACACATACATACACACTGTATTTTCCCATGGGAGCCCATTTTTATTTTGTTTTTAAGTTCATTTAGTTTTGAGAGAGAGAGAGAGATAGAGCACTAGTGGGGGAGGGGCAGAGAGAGAGGAGAGAGAGACACAGAATCTAAAGCAGACTCCAGGCTCTGAGCTGTCAGCATAGAGTCCGATGCTGGGCTTGAACTCATGAGCCATGAGATCATGACCTGAGCCAAAGTCAGACACTTAACCAACTGAGCCACCCACGCGCCCCATGGGAGCCCTTTTTTTAACAGGTAGGACATTTAAAATAAGAATCCTTCTTATTTTCCCCAATAATTAAAACTTCTTGGTAAAAAAGCAGTGTTACAGCAAGAATAGGTCTTGTGGAATAGCACTTAGGATATGATTATGGGATGGAAGCTATCCACACACGCATACAATGAAGACTCTAAGTCTTTGGAAGCTATGGGCGATACAGGCAAGGTCCCTTTAAGAGTTAGATTTTGACCTGAGTTTAAAGGGCTGGAGGGGAGAATACGGAGAATTTTAGGCAAAGGCCACAAAGAAAGGAAGATAATCATCTAAATAAGTTAAGTAGCAGCTGAGAAGGGGATGAGGTTAGGTGTTCATTAGCTTCCAGGGAAAGAACCACATCCTGTGAAGCTTAAGCAAGAGGGACTTGATTAGATTAGCTCACGGAAGTGAAATCTTGCTAATCTTGCTTGGCTCCAGGCAGGGCTGGATCCAGGGCTCGAAGGGTGTGGAATGGGAGGGCCTCCACCTGGTAGACAGATTCTCTCCAAGCGGTGAGCAAGACTGACATTCTTTAAGCTGACTCGAGAGAAAGCCTTTTCTGAGAACCCACATTTCAGAGAGGTCTCTGGCTTGGTGTGGCTCACAGGTCCAACTTTCTCCCAGTCACTGTGATCCTGGAGGAACAGGGGTGCACCGGGCGGGGTGGGGGGAGAGGGTCAGCTGACTGAACCACATGGATGGGTTCACCACCACCAGGAGGAGTTTTGCTCTCAGCAGACAGGGCAAAGGATGCTGGGCAGCCAAGAGGACTACAGCCAGCCCCAGCAGGCAGTGCTCTGCCTAACCTCCCACACCATCTGCCATTGCCTCATGGGCACACCTATCTTCTGTTTAGCTTGACATGGGACCCCTGAGCCAACGGGACCCCCTGAGGTGATCATGGAGTCATGTGATCATACGAGTTCCTGGAAACCCAATCTTAGAGCAGATAGTTGTCAAGAGAACTAAGTGTAGACAGTTCCTTTTGTTCCAAGAGATTTGGAGCTATGACAGAATTCACAGAACACAAGGTCAGCAGAGTGAAGGACGGAGTAAGGGTATTTTTCAGGCAGTATTAAATGAATGCAGCCACCGGGACATTTGGGATCTGGCTGTAGGTTGGATGGAGTCTAGTGCCAGGCAGGTCGCCATGGAAGAGTTGTGACTGAACCCAGGTAACATGCTGACCTGCTAGTATTGAGTTACTTGTATGGCTTCATTTCCAGTGTCCTTCCCATGTGCCATATGTGGTCTTCCATTCGATAGAATATTATTCTTCCTCCCTCGTAGAAAAATCTCACGAACACTTTTAGAGAATTGCTTACTTACAGTAGGCATCAGCACACATCCTGTGCTGGATATGCATGCTTCAAAGACTCCTGGGTGGCAAGGCACATGGGGCTAGGGCATGTACAGGTGGGGAGAACAAGCGCAGATTACTAGAATGCTTTAGAAATCCTTTTCTGCTTCAGATAAGTGGCTAATTAAATTTGGGGTTGGCTATTGGAAAAGTGCCAATTATGGAAACGAGCATCTGTTGATCACACTTTGCTTCAGACGTTTGGCTCCTCGCTAGAGCACTGTTGGAGAGAGAGCAGGGAGCCGCTGCTAGCACCATGGAGAGGAAAACATGGTAGGAGGAGTGATTCATCATATTTACTTTCAGGCGTTCGTCTTGTAACACGATTAATTCAGTAGAACTCAACTTCCAGAGAAAAACGGACCGTTTATTGTTTTCGATTCAGGCTTAGGCACAGCAGGTGGATCTTCCAAATTGCCTCATCTGACATTTCCTAGAAATATAAGCTAACGTTATTCCACTTTTTGGCAACTGTAACGTTATATTTGAACATTCTACCAGTCAGTTGGCAGGACTGGGAGTTTCGAGCACTTAACTATCACTCTTGAGTTTGAGCTTGATTTTGTTGAGTGATTTTTAAGCATGAGACAGTCCTTTTTTTAGATCTGGAAATCATCTCAGAAAATTTAAGCTATTTGCCAAAGGTCACTGAATAATAATGCACAGATTAGAGCTGGGAACTGATGAATAGTGATTGGAATCCAGTTCTCTTATATCTCAGAGTCACTTGTAGAAAGTGACTGTGATTTGTGATGTGTATAACTTCGTTTAGCACATGAAATCAGTGAAAATTTTTGACATCCATCTTCTGGCTTTTCCCCCTGGTACTTCTGGGGCTTGCTTACTGTGATGTCTGCTCTTACCATCAGTGAGAATGCAAAGCTGTAAATCATATTTACTCTCCTTCTAGAAGCAAACTTTCCTGCTGTGTTGGGCAGACTATACAGGCAAATCCACTTTGCCAGCAGTGTGATACCACAGTCTAGGTAATGGTGTCTTTTGATCTTTTCAATTGCAAATGGTAGGCCTAAGCAAATTAAATCCAAGTAAGTACAATCAGTTAATGACTTCTTAATTGTTAGACGAGTCTGATCTTTACCAGTTGTCTCTAAAACATCACTTTAATTCACTATTTTAATATATTTTTCTACTCCTTTGGGGTTTCTCTGTTCAATAATCCTTTAGGTTAATCTTCATCTTTTTTGCTTGTTTGTTTTATAGGTGTCACAGATTTCCCTCATATTACTCTGCATTTTTGTGGTTCTTTACAATAACTGTAGCCTTTCTTGCTTATAGATTTCTGATATTTGAAGCTAACTCTTAGGTTGATAAGATACAGGCATTCTGGGGGTGGGGGTGGAGGTATACGTTTAAGTTGATGAATTTGGATTTAGACATGTTTATTTAGGTACTTCCGGTGCACCCAGTCAATATGCACTTCGAAATGGGTTGGAATTCAGAAGAGTTCAGGGGCAAAAAATAGATCTTTGGAACAATCAGTTTATAAGCAACATGTGAAACCATGAGAACAGATGTAAACATCCATTGGGGGAAAAGGCTGGTATTAAGGACAATGAGGTGAGTTGTGAATAACTGGGGAAGAGAGAGAGGCCAGTGCATTCAAGGAAACTGGGGGTAAGAAGGCAAGGAGAGAAAACTGAGAGGTTCTTCAGGATGGAGAGTGTTGACCTTGACCATGTTTCTTCGGGAGAAGAGGAACAGGGGTACTAGTGGCAAGGGAGAAACTGAAGAGTGAGGAGAATGGGGCCTGTTGATGGCTTGACATTTCAGGACGGTGGGGACAGTATCAGGAACACCACAGTAGGGCCTGGAGGGGGGTCACATGCTCCTGTAGCTGGAAGGAGGGAGGTGAGTGAGAAGGGAAGTTAGGAAGTAGAAAGTAGAGGAATAGAGAGAGCTATCAGTCCTAGACCCCTTTCGCTTCTCAATGAGGCAGAAGGAGCATAAGCTGAGCACAAAAGGAGTGTTGGTGGAGTTCAGGAGCATCTTGAGAAATTAAAATATATGATGCATCTAGATTTTGCAAAACTGATAGATGACCTTTCCATTTTGGAATCTAAGTCATTTTTCACTTCTTTCTGAGCCCTAGAACGTCATGATCAAGAGTAAACAACGTACACCAAAGCCATGGAAGTATGAGGGCCTCCATCATGGTTTGTAAAAGCCATCCTGGGAATTTCTGACCAGCCAAAGGCTTGCCTTCGGATATACAACCTGGCGTAATACAGCAAATCTATGCAGAGCTATGCAGATTTGAGATGTAAAGATGGATGGCTGAGCAATTTATACCTCAACTAACCTGATAAATTGACTCACTCTCTGAGAATGTTATATCTTCTTTGGAGATAGAGTAAAAACTCCTTGGGGTAGGGAGGTCCTCTGAGAAATGTTAGTGTTCCTGAGGTAATAACAGGCTGGAAGGCCTTTTATTATGGATGAGTGTGACAGCTAAGAAACAGAAAGAAAGAAATGTGAGTCATACAGAAGCCTCATTCGTGACCTTTGGCCGTTGTCAATCATATTTAGGAAAATATTTTATGTTTTATATAATACTTATAAATGCTACATACATAAGCTTCACTTCTGATGGAGAGTGAGACAATTCTGTATTTCACTTTCTCCCTCTGTGTTAGCATTCTTGCTGCAGCATGAGGCAGAAGCTTCTTCTTTAGCAGGGTGATCAGCCGTGAGGGAAGGGACTGGGAGGAGACACAGGCTCCTGTGACTTATTGGAGCTCTTTGAATTTTAAAATTTGCTCATTTCCCTTTGGGACTTCTTACCTTTGCCCCGGGTTTCCTGCTTCAGAGCCTAACTTGGAGTAAGCCCAGAGCAGGCTCACCCCACACATCCACAGAACTCAGCAGAAGCTTGCCTGTTCTTGTCCAGCCTTCACATAGCACCTCAGGGGTGGGTACAAAGTAGCTTTCAAAACCTCAGGTACAGCCAGCCAGAACCTGTTTATTGTTGGCCAGTGGCCAACGCTGAAGCCACTGGTGCTGTGGCTCTCAAGGTCCTGCTAATTGGCACAGTCAGTTACACACTGGTTGGGGACAGTGGAGGGAGGCACAGCCTAGGGAGCACTTTGCTCTCCCTCTGGCCAAACTAACAACACGAGACCCTTGAATATAGAGTGAACAAAGTGACAAAGTTAAGGAAAATTAAAACAAGAAGCATTGGAAAGATTTTTGCCTCTGTTTAAAATTCCCAAACTTTTCCTTTTTTAAAGAAAATTAGCTAACAAGCACTTACAGCATGCTGGTCGTTTATGGCTTATAAATGCTCTCTAAGACTTTGTGACACTCACTGTGGCACAGCTGTAGGTTTGAATGTACCCTTAGACCTCACCCAGAGTGTCCCTTTCCAGAGCATTTTGTCTCCTCTGTCCTGTCCTGGATCCTGATGAACTACTAGGAAAAAAAGGAGATTGTTCTGTCAGACACAGATCCCGAGGGTTTTCCCCTACAGCGCTGTCAGATCTAAGAGAGGACTCCCTTCCTGCCTCAACCTATAACACGGGCTCTGTCTGCTCAGAATGCCCACTTCTCAAAGCCAGAGAAGCATCAAGGAGCCATCACAGATGTGGATATGTCCCTGGCCATCGTCATGACCCGTTGGACATCTTCCTCCTGTGCACGTGAATGGATTTGGAGACAGCCTGTGAGCATCTTCTTCCCTGTTTTTATAAAGTGTTCTCGGTTTTCTACTGAATCTTCAAACACAGCTTGTGTCTTACTATGTATCATGGATAGTGTTTTCCTGCGTCTGAGGAGCTTAAAAAATAGACCATGTTCCTATTTTTCTGAGAACTTAGTTCTGTCTATAAGTAGGGAGATAAAAATACTTTCTAAATCTATAGTCCTTAAGTTTATCTGTCCTCTTTAGCTTCACCAGGAAGCCAATAAGACCCATGTGCTTCAGGGTGGAGGTAGGAGGTGACAGGTAAAGTGAAAAGATTGCTCTGAACTTAAGTGTCTGCTGAACATTTCAGTCCCTGAGCCCAGGGGATTGCTACAGTAATCTAAAATCAACAGAAGAAGCAATCCAGGGCCAGTGAGTAGGGCCAAGCACATGGCAGGAATCAGGGTCATGAGTTACAAATTGATCTGGGAGTGAAATTATGAGCCTGCATAAAGCTTTTACGGGGCTTGATTCCAGGAAATAAAGGGAATGCATTGCCAAGGTAGTTAATTTAAGGCCGGAGCTCTCAGAACTTTTACACTCTTTTGTTTTCCCTAAGTGGTTGGGAATGTGGTGGACACTCACCCACAGTATCTCTGCTCTGGAGGGAATGCCCCCTTGCATGTAGTAGTGGGGAGGTGCAGGGTCCTACATTGTATCAAGGGTGATCCCCTCTCCCTGGCTCCAACATCCAGGGTATGGTGCAGCACCCAGGCTCAGCCAGTCACATCCTCCTCTCTGGGATTTTGACTATCAAGGGAGTGAAGCAAAGATTCAAGGATAGTTTAGGAGCCACTTGTGGTGACAGTGTCATCCCGTGGGCAGCAGTGGGCATGCACAGTGTCCTGTGGCATGACCTTGACTGTAGTCCTTGCTGCCCCTTTTCTCTTGACCTTGAGCCATTTCCTGAACCTTGTTCTCTTGAACCTCCCATTCATCCTGGGATCTATTCAATAGCCTTCCACTACAATCCAGCTTAGATAAAGTTAGCCAGGGTTTGCTTCTATTGCCTGCAACCAAGAGTTAGATTGGACCATCTGATGTTCCTGTCCTCAACTCCAAAGAGATGCTCCCTCTGTTCCTAGTTGGTCTCTGTTTAGAATGGTCTGGAAGCAAGCTTGCTATACCCCTTCACATAAGAGGAGCTGTATTAAGGGATTTCTAAGATAAATCTAGGATCAAAAGTTTGAGGTATGTTCCCAGAATAGACACAGCTCACTTAATGTAGAGAGAAATTTCATCAAGTATGGGCTCTAAATAATCAATGTTTGCAGGTGTGAATCCCAGGCCACAAATTTAGGTGGCAAGAGATACTGAGTTTTCTCATGTATTCAAATCAACTTAATTTCAACTTTACATTTTCCTAAGCAGCAAGAAGGAATTGTTGACTTAGGCACTGTTGGCTTTCTCCAGAGCCCCTTCATTCTAAGGGTCATTTGGAAGCCCACGGTCTCATAGAGACAAGATACCGTGGGGAGGCCCTCTGGGAATCAGTCATTGAACGGTATCAGTGACTGCTGAGACACCCATTGTCCTGGCCTATAGTCCCTTCAATCGTGCTGGCTCTGTTTTCTCCCCTGTGGCACTGGAAGCGTGGGGATCTTTGGCAAGGCGGCTGCCTAGAGTTCTGTCTCTTCACATGTACCACAAAGATAAGCCTTTGAAGATTTGGTTTCCTCCTTGGGGCAGTAGTATGGAGATGGCTCTGGTTCCTGATGCTTGAGGAACCCATAGACCTCTGTCCCTCTCTCTTATCTTATCTCCCAGAATCCTTTGGTCTGACGAACATTCCACTTTTTTCATGTTTCCCTTGCAAGAACCCCCTGCCCCAATACATTAATCAATGGGTTAAGCTTTTGAAAGCAAAAGTCAAGAAGAGAACAATCTCACAGGCATCTTGTGCTTTCTGCTCTGCAACAAGCCTCCTTTGAGACAAGGAGGTATAGAACCTGGTCTTTGCTCAAATAGAAGGGAGAGGGGTCACTACATGGTGTGGGAGGGGAATAAAAACAAATTCATAGATTAAAAACGGTCTGGTCAGGGTGCCTGGTGGCTCAGTTGGTTAAGTGTCTGACTCTTCGTTTCAGTTCAGGTCATGATCTCACGGATTGTGGGTTCGAGCCCCACGTCAGGCTTCGCACTGACAACTTGGAGCCTGCCTGGGATTCTCTCTCTCCCCTTTTCTCTCTGCCCCTCCCCCACTCGTGTGCGTGCTCTCTCTCTCCTCTGAAAATAAAAAAACAAAAACATTTTTTAAAAAGTCTGGTCAATAACATTTAAAATTAATAAGGAGGAAAAATAACATAGAAGTGCTAGAATGCTATCAGCTGCCAAGTAGAAGGGTTAATTGGATTTGTATTCAGTGTCACTGTCTTCTGTGATTTCTTAGAGTTTCATAAGAGATGCAACCTCATCTCTGAGCTATTCTGGCAGGAATAATGTCACTCCCTCCTTTCACATCCCAACTTTTTAGAGTCAGAAATGAGGAGTGTTTCTTGTCTGTATTCTGTAAACCAAGTCAGCAATCCCAGCTCTAATTAAAATGAGATTTCTACTCTAGCTGAAAACAAATATTTGTGTTACAAATGAAATAGCGTGTAATCCATAATCAAGTTTCTTATTGAGTCCCATGTTCCAGCTGCTTCTTTGAATAGAATCCACTTACTATAGACTTTCTACTCTTGGGTAGCAAGGTACCTTAGGTGAAGTATCTCTCCAGGCATGTAAGCCTAGTAATTCACTGATACACTTAAAATAAACACATGCTAAGAATTAATAACAGAAATACCATATGATCCAATAATTCTACTACTGGGGTGTATACCCAAAGAAAATGAAAACACTAATTTTTAAAAAATGTTTTATTTATTTTTGAGAGAGAGAGAGAAAGAGAGAGAGAGAGAGAGGGAGAGCACACAAGCAGGGGAGGGGGAGAGAGAGAGGAGGACAGAGGATCTGAAGTGGGCTCCGTACTGAGAGCATTGAGCCCGATGTGGGGCTGGAACTCACAAATTGTGGGACCATGACCTGAGCTGAAGTTGGATGCTCAACCCACTGAGCCACCAGGGGCCCCCCAAAAAACACTAATTTGAAAGGATATTGCTCCATTGTGTTTATTGCAGCATTATTTTTTTTTTTAATTTTTTTTTCAATGTTTATTTATTTTTGGGACAGAGAGAGACAGAGCATGAACGGGGGAGGGTCAGAGAGAGAGGGAGACACAGAATCGGAAACAGGCTCCAGGCTCTGAGCCATCAGCCCAGAGCCCGACGCGGGGCTTGAACTCACGGACCGCAAGATCGTGACCTGGCTAAAGTCGGACGCTTAACCGACTGCGCCACCCAGGCGCCCCTATTGCAGCATTATTTACAATAGCCAAGACATGGAAGCAGCCTAAGTGTCCGATGATAGATGAATGGATAAGGAAAATGTAGATATGATAGAATATTACACAGCCATAAAAAGAATGAGATCGTGCCATTTGTGACAACATGGATGGACATAGAGGGTATTATGCTAAGTGACATAAGTCAGATTGAGAAATACAAATACCATATGATTTCCTCATATGTGGAATCTAAAAACAAAACAAAATGAATAAATAACAAAAAGCAGAACAAGTGTTACACATACAGAGAACAAACTGATGGTTGCCAGGGGGAAGGTGGGTGAGAGGATGGGAAAAATGAGTGAAAGGGGGTGGAAGATACAGGCTTCTGGTTATAGAATAAGTAAGTCATAGAAACAAAAAGCACAGCATAGGGAATATAATCAATAGTGTTGTAACAGCGCTGTATGGTGACAGGCCACACCTGCACTTGTGGTAAGATAGCATAACATATAGATAAGTCGAATCATTGTGCTGCACATTGAAAATAATATAATGCTGTGTGTTGACTATACTAAAAAAATAAAAAATAAATAAAATAAGCATATACTAAATGTGTTATTTTTTTAATGTTTATTGTTTATTTTTGAGAGAGCACACACAAGCGGGGAGGGACAGAGAGAGGGAGACAGAGGATCTGAAGCAGGCTCTGTGCTAACAGCAGTGAGCCCGATGTGGGCTCAAACTCACAAACTGTGAGGTCATGACCTGAGCTGAAGCCGGATACTTAACTGACTGAGCCACCCAGGCGCCCCATCATATGCTAATTAAAAAAAAAATCATTATAGGGGCACCTTGGTGGATCAGTTGATTAGGCATCTGACTTTGGCTCAGGTCATGATCTCATGGTTCATGAGTTCGAGCCCTGCAATGGGCTTGATACTGTCCACACAGAGCCTGCTTCGGATCCTCTGTGTCTCCCTCTCTCTCCGCCCCTCCCCTGTTTGTGCCCTCTCTCTCAAAAATAAATAAACATTAAAAGAAAAAAAGAGAGAAACAACGTAAACAAAAAAAAAAATTCATTATAGATGCTGATTCCAAGAAGCAAAGAATCCACATTTTGTGAATTTGCAAGTCTTGTTCATTCTGCACAGATGAAGGCTGGATTCTGGCAAAATTGGTAAATGAATCACCAGATGAGGGAAGGTCAGATCTTCATAAACCCATAACCACTTTCTGCTTTTCATTTATTCCATAAAACAATATGTATCAAGTGCCTGTTATGGGGCTTGACCTCCTATAGACCAGGGCGTACAATGGTGAACAAGCAGTGGAGTTCTAGCTCTGCTGGGTCATGTCCCTGGGACACCCTCAGGGACATGGAGGATGTGTCCTTGAGGGTGATGTATCAGGTACGAGTGAGGAGTCACCTCAGCTGAGCTGACCTCTTGTCTTTGGACTTCTAAAACTTTCACTGCTTACATAATGAAGGTACAGCAATAACAAAGGCCCACGTTGAAGAAAATCTGCTACCGGAGGGGAAATGACATTTTTATCCCATTTTGTTGGGGGGCAAAAATAAAATATTTTAACTTAAAATAATATGAGTTTTAACACACCTATTTTCCAATTTTCAATATTTTCTCAACTACATTAATGTCCTGGGAAAAAAATTAACTGGTAAAAAATACACTGAGGGGCACCAGGAGGGCTCAGTTGATTAAGCTTCTGACTTCGGCTCAGGTCATGATCTCGTGGTTTGTGAGTTCCAGCCCTGCGTAGGGCTCTGTGCTGGCAGCTCAGAGCCTGGAGCCTGCTTCAGATTCTGTGTCTCCCTCTCTCTCTGACCCTTCCTTGCTCACACTCTGTCTCTGTCTCTCTCAAAAATAAATAAACATTAAAACATTTTTTTTAATACATAAATAAATAATACACTGAAACACGTATATGGGGATGCACATTTTTTCTTTTGCCTTGGGCTCCAATATGGCTTGGCATAGCATTTTAGAAGACTGTTTTTATTTAAACTTCTGCTATTTTGTGCATCATGAATTTTTAAATTATTGCATTAAAATATTATTTATCTTTATTACAGAGGGGTTTTTTTTTGGCATCCTCTGTGCCCCAGGTGAGTGCCTCACTCTAATCCTGGCCTTGAATGGCAGAGCTGGGATTCAAACCAAGGCAATCTGGCTGCAAGTCTGTACTCCTTTTTTCTTTTTTAAAATATTTTTAAGAGAGAAAGAGAGACACAGAACGTGAGTGGGGGAGGGACAGAGAGAGAGGGAGACACAGAATCCGAAGTAGGCTATAGGCTCCGAGCTGTCAGCACAGAGCCCGACTCGGGGCTCAAACCCACGAGCCGTGAAATCATGACCTGAGCCCAGGTTGTACACTTAACTATCTGAGCCACCCAGATGCCCTTGCAGGTCAGTACTCTTGACCATTACACTACTCATGTCCTAGAACTGTTGATTTTTATAATTTTTGTATCTACATCTATTTATCACTGTTTTTTCCCCTGAAACCAAAAAAATGCCTTGAGAGCACAGGCCAGTTTTATGCTGCCTTCTTGTATCCCCAAAACATCTAGCATGGTGTTTATTTGGCACATAAGGGTGTTTGATAATGGTTAGCCTACCATTTTAGGCAAAGGGAATCAAAAGAGACTTTTTTAGTGTCCTGAAATTTACCATCATCACCAGCTGCTTTTACCACAATTTGTAGTTTTGCGTTAATTTTGCATTTTAATTTTACAAAAATAATTAACTGAATAACCTATCTCACATAAAGATGATGAATGAACACATATGAATAACAACGTTATGAAAATAAAATGCTTTATTCAACCCCGTGTTCTCTTTTTGGCGAAACTCTTCACATTTTGTGGAAATCTATGGCCTCTGGGAAGAAATCCTAGAGATTTTAGTTTTGTAAGCCAACAGATCACTGTAATAAAGGGAAGGTAGAATGTTCATTGACATAATTATCAGCTCTTTGGTTACAAGCTGGGAGTTTCTGAAATAAAACCCTTCTGTGATTTATGCTTCGCTACAAACTGGGAACTCGGCTCGTCACCTCCTACACCCGGCTGTGAAATCCTCCTCACCTGTGGGTGCATCCACCTCAGTTTAGTAATGTCATGCCTGGTTGGTTGTATTTTCTCTAGCACTACTTCTGGAAATGACAGGAGGGGCGTGAGAATTTTGTCTACTGCCACTGAACTACTAGAAATGTGACTGTTTTAGGGGATGGGATCAATGATGAATGCAGCAATCTTTGAGAGCTCTCTTCAGGGTGGGAGTCTTGAAGACAATATAAATGAAATGAGAGGCACCTGGCTGGCTCAGTCAGTTAAGTATCCAACTTCAGCTCAGGTCATGATCTCACAGTTCCATGAGTTTGAGCCCTGCATCGGGCTCTCTGCAGTTAGCGTGGAGTCTGCTTCAGATCCTCTGTCTTCCTCTCTCTGCCCTTCTCCCACTTGCGTTTTTTCTCTCTCCCTCTCACAAATAAATAAATATTAAAAAATTTTTTTTTTTTTAAATAAAGAGAACATTTATGGCAGGTGACTTCTGGAGGGTGTCTCCTGCCGGGCAAAGCTGTTGTCAAAACTTCCTAACCCCTTCTTGCCGATCCAGTTCTGGGCTTGATTAAATAAGTATACAAATCCCTTTGATTTGTTTGTCTGCATGTTAAAATCCTCTGAGCAGGTTTTAGCTTGAGTTTTATTTTGGAGTATTCTATACTTGCTAGTTTATTTACTCATTTTACAAAAGAGAATAGAGCCAGACAAACTGTCACTTGCTTGAAATTTGGGAATCATATGGATGCTCCCTTATGCTCCTGGGTTCTGCAGGGAATAAAATACTGCACTCAGTCTAACTCCAAAATCATATCACTATAGGAGGCAGGATGAAGCATTGTGTAATCATCCCAAATGCAGCTATTAAAATTTGTGTAGGGTGTGTCTCATTATGAAGAAATGGGGTGTAAGGGACACTGGTT
The DNA here is from genome assembly GCF_016509475.1 of Prionailurus bengalensis. Lineage (NCBI taxonomy): Eukaryota > Metazoa > Chordata > Mammalia > Carnivora > Felidae > Prionailurus > Prionailurus bengalensis. The sequence goes on from NC_057355.1 coordinate 98,441,953, forward strand.
AGAATTGTTAGTTTGCTCGACATACAGCTTTGCTGAACATCACCCCATCAGATTTGTAGCCTGAAAAACTCTCCATTCCTGGTGCAAATGCAGCCACGTATTTGGGGGGGGGGGGAGAAGAAACACTCCTGGAGAGCGCATTATTTTCTGGTGCAATCCTTAGCTACACTGCAGGCACATCCATATTCATCACTTAGACCACTGTAGATTGTCAATGGGGTGGGAGAAAGCTTAAAGCTTAACCAAGACTCAACTTCATTGTAACTTCTATTTTAATAATCTGAGAAGAGAAAATGGTCAATTAGGTCCATCTGAATTAAACTGGAGAGAGACAGTCTCCAAATGTAGGAAGGAGGGTAATAAAAAAGTTGTGCAAAGTGAGGAGAAAAGTTGCAAAGGGTGGACAGTGGCAGGGTCCAGTGCCTAAATTCTGGTGCTGAATGTCTCGTCTCTGAGTTCTCGGGGAAAGCAGGAATGTTTTGAAAATAAGGCAGCCAGAACTCCATGGGAGGTAAGCCAAGCTCAGATGAGGACACAGCAGAAGTCAAGAAGCATCTACTCCTTCTGTATCAAGGTTGGTTCTAAGTACAGTAGTAGAGTGCTTGACATTTAAAGACATAAGGGCTTAAATTTGACCACTAGTCTTAGATTTAGATGTCAAAAGATTAAGAAAGTAACAAATGGGGGGTGCCTGGGTGGCTCAGTCGTTAAGCATCTGACTTCGGCTCAGGTCATGATCTCAACGGTTCATGAGCTCAAGCCCCAATTCAGGTGAGCACGAGCCCCACATCTGGTGAGCCTGCTTCTCTCTCTCTCTCTCTCTCTCTCTCTCTCTCTCACTCTGACCTTCCTAGGATTCTTTTCTTTCTTTCTCTCTCTCTGCCCCTTGCTCACTTGTGCCCTCTTTCTCTCAAAAAAAAAAAAAAAAAAAAAAAAAAAAAGTAAGAAATCTGGAGGTCTGGAAGGATGTGATTCAAGGAACATGAATTGAGAGCTCAGTTACCTGACCCCAGGGCTGGAGACACAGACTTGATTAGACATAATGCTGCCCTTACAGAGCTACGATGTGTCCAGGATCATGTGTCTTATACTCTAGCTCACTACAGGTTTCCAGTATTGAACGGTATCAGAAGAATTGCAAGTATGCTTACGGAACCACATACTAATCCGTATGGAAATTATAACTAGAAAGGTCTGCCCTCACAGGACTCCCTTTGCTTCCCCGACTTCAGTGGTATTGCCCACACTTTGCAACCCCTTTGTATCAAGCATCTTTTATGCAGTGTTTCTCCAATACCTGCCTTGACTTCTGCAGAATTCTACTCTACCACACATTTGCCTCCCCAGAGAGCTAATTATAAGCCTCTATTTTAGTGCCTACTTACAAATGAAAGTGTGTGTCAAAAGCAACACATACCTATATAGAAATTTCAAAGGGTGTAATTCCAGAACAGTGATGAAGCAATGCTCTTGGATATGTTCGCCATCCAAGTAGTGGTTCAGGGAAGTTGAAATAGGTCTGGTCAGGTCAGTGCTAGCCTAGTGGATGCCTCATTAGTGTTTATTGATAATAACCATCACAATAATGATGCAATGACCTAGTGCAAGCTTATTTGGGACATTTTCTATTTATATGAAGAGGCAGAGGAAACCCCGCAGTCATCAAGATCAGAGCTTGGGCTGCACCAGCCTTGTGGGTAAATTCACACCTTTGCAGACCTATATGGTTTTTCACCTGCCCATCTCTGTCTTGAGAAATAATGTGTTTGATGTAACCATGGCTTAGAATGCAGTAAAATCTTGGATTGCAAGTAACTTGTTCTGCGAGTGTTCCGAAAGATGAGCAAACATTTCTAATAAATTTCAACTTGATAAGTGAGCGTAGTCTTGCAATATGAGTAGTACGTGATGTTGAATATCACGTGATCACACCTGAGCCAGTGATTCTTCCCTCTCTCTCTGTCTTTCTGTCTCTCTTGTTGCAGGATTGTGGGTGATCATCTGAGCTCAAATGCTCAGTCTCAGGCTGCAGTGTTTGGCAGTAATCAGTGATTTTCAGAATGTTGGAAGGTGCCCACAATGGGCACTAGCGTATTTTTTGTTACTTCAAAGCACCTACGGATAGTCCTTTGCTTTTCCATACAAGAGTAAGCTTAGGAAAAGATTTGCTTCATTCTAGGTCATTGGATAGGTTCCTTGTTAAAGCTGAACGAAAAGAAAAAGATTCCATTGAGCCAATAGAGAGCAGTGGTTCCGTTAGTGATAGTGAAAGTTGTCCTACACAATAACCCCCCTATCGCTTGTCTCCCTCACACCAGCCACGAAAGTTTTCAAAGGTAAGTGGAGGTTAATTTCTTTATTTTCTTTATATTTTGTACATTCTTTATTATTTTGTATTATATTATAATATTGTAATCATTTTTATATGAATATTTTGGGGTTGTGGAACAAATCATCTGAGCTTCCATTATTTCTTATGGGAAATTCGCTTTGATATACAAGTGCTTTAGATTACAAGCATGTTTCCAGAATGAATTATGCTCACAAACCAAGGTTTTGCTGTATTTGAACAGTGGGTATTACAATTTAGATTTTTTTAAATGTTTATTATTTATTTTTGAGAGAGAGAGAGAGTACAAGCAGGGAAGGGGCAGAGGGAGAGGGCGACACAGAATCTGAAGCAGTCTCCAGGCTCTGAGCTGTCAGCACACAGCCTGACACAGGGCATGAACTCATGAACTGTGAGATCATGACCTGAGCTAAAGTCAGATGCTTAATCGACTGAGCCAGCCAGGTACCTCCACCATTTAGATTTTTAATCATAGCCTTTCTTACTAATGTTACAATCTCCTTTAGGCCTTTCGTCTCTGAGCCAGTTCTGATCTGCTGGGATGCTATTATCACTTCCTCTTCTCCAGTTCAGGGGTGGAAGGTGGAAGGGGAGGGGGAATAGACATGGGAACAGTGTACATGCTTCTTTACCTACATCTTGGATTTTGAAGAGGTAAGTAACTCAGACCTTCCAAATTGTCTTCTATCATCTATTCAAGGTCCAGAGCTCTATAGAAATGCCCCTCCCCTTAATACAGAAGAAACAAAATCTCTGTTCAGAGCTTCCATGCGCTTTCATGTTTACAGACGGAAATATTTGTGGTACTAAAAATCTCCAAGATGTCTGCCTTATTGCAGATTCCTAGTTTCTGTGGGATTATGTAAAAGCTTTGTGTTGCTAGCCCCCCCCCCCACCGTCCCCCCCTACTGTCTTCCTTCCATCTTGAAGGAGTGTTGAGCATTTTATTAAATTGACAGCAGGGGAATGTTTTACCTGCTTGACTTGTTCTTCCTATTTTATTCAGGTTTCAGTCAAGTGTTTCTACACTCTGCTGGGTGTGGGAGGCCGTGAGTCACCAGGAGAGAGGATATCGTTCTCTGTGCACGTCCAGGGTGTTGCAGGATGGTTGAGGAACTTCTCGTCCGGGCTTCGGGCCACCTTGCTCCTTCCCTTGTTCTCTCTTGGATATCTGCTTGGCTACTGGTTCCCAAGGAGAACCAGTCAGTTGAGTATTCCAATAGTAAATTAATTCCTCTTTCTGTGCAAGTGGCCAAGCAAGTTTTTACTGGAAACAGAGACGAGAGCCTGAGGAAAAATGGGGGCAGGGAGGGAAGAGACGGAGTTTAAAAGGCAAAGGAACCTATGGAAAATTGCTTTTCTGTCTAGTTACAAGTTTTATGACACATTTCCATTGTCCGTGATCTTTGTGCACGAGTAGACTAAGAAAATGGTTCAGTGAGAATAACCTCACGTTAATCAGCTTGTGTCAAGAAGCTTCCTCTTTCCTGTTGGCACCATCTGCTGGGTCCATTAGAGCTCGGAGAGGGACCTGACCCCTGGCTGTCTGTCTCCCATGAGTCACATTTTGCACATAACACCTCCTCCTTTCACCCTCTTTCAGACTAAGGACTTGCTCAGGATTCTAGTGGCCGCAGGCTTGGCGCGAGTGTGGGGAGTCGCCGGCTGAAGAGAAGCTGTGCGGTCAGGTGAAGGTGGAGGTGGACACCGGGCAGCTGGGGTTCCTCTCCAGGCTGTGGACTCTCTCCTCATACTCAGATGTTCACTCACCCTGCGTCCTGTCTCCCTCCTACAGGCGCTTCTGGAGCTACCTAGCTTGGTTACATCCCTCTCTTTTTAAAGCCCGATGTTACTACTTTATCAAGAGTAATACCCAAAGGTGTTCAAATTAGGTATTTTGAGCGGTAGGTCCCAAATGCAACTGTATATCATGGAGAACAGGGGGCAGGGAGAGAAGTTGGCTTAGAAATACACATTCTAGGGCCAGGTGGCTTTAGTGGTGCATTCTACCAAAAATTTAAAGAATAATTAACACTAATTGTTCTCAAATTCTTCCCAAAAATTGAAGAGGAGGGGACATTTCCTAGTTCATTCTATAGGCCAACATTACCCTAATACCAAAGCCATAAAAAGACACCATAAGGAAAGACAACTACAGAACAAGGTCCATTATGAATACAGATTCAGAGTCTTCAACAAAATATTAGCAAATCAAATTCAGCAACATCTTAAAAGGATTATAATCTTTTTAAAATGTAGAAGCTATATTTCTTTTTTTAAAACCAGTTACATTTATTTTTTTTTTTAAGATTTAAAAACTTTTTTTTTAAATGTGTATTTCTTTTTGAGCGAGAAAGACAGAGGACAAGTGGGAGAAAGGCAGACAGAGAGACACAGAATCTGAAGCAGGCTCCAGGCTCTGAGCTGTCAGCACAGAGCCTGACATGGGGTCCGAACACACGAAGCATGAGATCATGACCTAAGCCAAAGTCAGAAGCTCAACCAACTGACCCACCCAGGTGCCCCATTAAACCTGTTACATTTCTATACACTAGCAATGAAAACTCTAAAGTGGAAATTAAGACCATAATTCCATTTACCATGGTATCAAAAAGAATAAAATACTTAGGAATAAATTTCTAACCAAAGAGGCTAACGACTCATACACTGAAAATTATAAATCATTGCTGAAATAAAGAAGACATAAATAAATGAAAAGACATCCTGTGCTCATGTATTGGAAGGCTTAATGTTCTTAAGATGAAAATACTACCCAAATTGCTCTACATAGTCCATGCAATCTCTATCCCAACAGCACTTTTTTTTTTTCAGAATAGAAAAACCCATTCTAAAATTCATATGGAATCTCAAAGGACTCTCAAAAGTGAAAAAAATCTTGCAAAAAATAAACAGATTTGCAAGTCTTATACTTCCTGATTCCAAAGCTGACTCTGAAGCTATAGTAATCAAAGCAGCATGGTACTGGCATAAAGACAGACAATATAGACTGATGGAATAGAGGAGAGAGCCGAAAAGCAAATCCTTGCATATATGGTCAAATGATTTTTGACAAGGCGCCAAGACCATTCAGTGGGGGAAAGGACAATCTTTTCAACAAATGATGCTAGGAAAAGTGGACATCCACATGCAAAAGAATGAAACTGGACCTTTACCTTATACCGTATATGAAAATTAACTCAAAATGGATCCAAGACCTAAACCTAAGAGCCAAACTAAAAAACCTGAAGAAGAAAGCATAGAAAATCTTCATGACATTGGATTTAATAGTGATTTCTTACACATGACACCAAAAGTACAGGAAAGAAAAGAAAAAAAAATAATTGGGTTTCAACAAAATTAAAAATTTCAGTGCACGGAAAAACACTACTGAGAGAGTGAGAAGACAATCCACAGAATGGGAGAAAATATTTGCAAATCATATATCTGACAAGGGATAAATATCCAGAGTACATTAAAAACTGCTATATCTCAACAACCAAGACAACCTAATTAAAAACTGGACAATGGACTTGAGTAGACATTTCTCCAAAGAAGATATACGTATAGCCAATAAGCACATGAAAAGATGCTCGACATCGTTAGTTGTTAGGGAAACACAATTCGAAACCACAACGCAGTATCGCTTCACAACCCTTAAGATGGCTATCCCCAAAACCAAAAAACCAACCAAACAACCCCCAACCTCACCCAGTGCCAGATAGAAAATAACAAGTATTAGTGAAGAGGTGGAGATACTGGAACTCTTGTGAATTGCTGGTGGGAATATAAAATGGGACAACTGTTGTGGTAAACACAATAGCTTGGTGTTTGGTGTTTCCTCAAAAAGCTAAATATAGAATTACCATATGATCCAGCAATTTCACCCAAAAGAATTGAAAGCAGGCACTGAAACTGATATTTGTACACCAGTGTTCATAGCAGCATCATTCATAACACCCAAAAGTAGAAACAACCCAACTGTCCACCAACAGATGAATGGATAAACAAAATGTGGTATATACATACAATGGAATATTATTTAGCCATAGAAGGAATAAAATCCAATACGTGTTATGGCATGTATGAATCTTGAAAACATTACACTGAGTGAAATGAGCCAAACACAAAAGGGCAAATATTGATGATTCTATTTTTATGAGGTCCTTAGAAAGTAGCATAGAGGTTACTGGAAGCTGGGGGTAGGGAGGGAAAATGGGGAGTTATTTGTTAATGGGTACAAAGACTCTGTCTGGGGTGATGAAAAAGTTCCAGAAATGGATGGTGATGATGATGGCTCATGATTGTGAATGTACTTAATGCTACTGAATTATATGCTTAAAAATGGTTAAAATCAGAAATATTATACTATGCCACAGTAAAAAAATAATAATAATACACATACCAGGGCCCTACTGTTAAAGAGGCTGAGAGGCTGATATAGTAAATATGAATTGGGAACCTAGAATCTGGATTTTTTTTTAATGCCCTCCTGTATTTCACAGGCATAGCCAGGCTTAGAAATTTATGATTTAATATCTGCCTGTTCTTTCCAAGGGGACTGGTGCCAGTCTGTGAAGAAATGTTCACCAATCTATTTGAAATATGTGTGTATTATTCGTAAATCTAAGTGTATTACCTTTAAAGTGCTGTTTTGAAATCTGAGATTGCCATGACCACATTGTGTTAGGGTGTCTACTCATTTCTGAAGTGATGGTAACAATAGTTCAGGTTATTTTTTTTTTTAATGTTTATTTATTTTTGAGAGAGACAGAGACAGAATGCAAGTGGATTAGGGGCAGACAGAGAGGGAGACACAGAATCCAAAGCAGGCTCCAGGTTCTGAGCTGTCAGCATAGAGCCCGACGCAGGGCTCAAACTCATGTCCTGTGAGATCATGACCTGAGCCGAAGTCGGACGCTCAACCGACTGAGCCACCCAGGCGCCCCATAGTTCAGGTTATTTTTTAAATGCCTATACTTGGCAAAATAAAAATGAATAATCCAGGGGTACTTGGATGGCTCAGTCAGTAGAGCTTGAGACTCTTAATCTCAGACTCCTGGCTTCAAGCCCCAGGTTGAGCCTGGAGCCTACTTAAAAAAAAAAAAAAAAATCCTGAGTTAGTCTTCTCAAAATTTCTGAAAATTTTTAATGGCTCATTAAATTCCAAAGTCTGGGAACCTTTGCAACCATTTTGAAAATATTGTAACGGAGACTGCTCCTGGTATTAACTCATTTGTACAATAAGAGATTGTTGTACAAATACTTTTCCTGTTGTTCATAGGATCCTTGAATAAAAAAATGGCTGAGTTGAAATTGACGGTATTAAGATGTTCTTTCTCCTGCTGACCATTGCAATGCTCTTCCTCAGATGAGGGAGGAGGTAGGTAGGTAGAGGTGGGGCCAGGAGAGCAGAGAATGGTATCACTCTTCCTGGAGAACATACTGTCAGGGGAAGTTGTCCTGTCCCGGGTGGTGCCTTGAAGGTCCTCTTCGCCTTCCTGAGTTTGGGGGCTGAAGTAGGACTGGGGCTGAGGAACATTCATTTCTAGAGGATGCCTTTGCATTCCAGAGGAGGGCAGCTGGCAGCAGGGAGTGCCAGGTCTGTGGGAGCCACGCCTGCCCCGCCCTTTAGGCAGATTAGTTAGTTATTGAAAAGTGCTGGAGAGACTCCATGTGCCCTTGCTCAGGCCTGTGTGGGAGCTGGCATTTCTGAGATGCTGAGTCTTTTCTAGGAGGCTGTGGGACAAGAAACAGTTCTTTCCTGTTGTGCTGCAGTCCTTTCAGGGTCTGTCTCAGGATGCAGAGACAGTTCCAGAAAATTCTCATGCAGTGCATCCTATCTCAAGGGAGAGGTTCATTTTGTGGCAGGATTTGTAAGATATTTAGATAAACGGACCACATCAGATCTGTTTTGTTTTCACGTTTAAAATTTTTTGTTTACATTCAAGTCATTTGTACATAAACAAGATCATCTAACGTGTCCTGTTCCGTGACTTACTTTTTAAAATCTAGCAACGTTCCTGGGAGATCTTTCCATGTTAGTACATTTAGGCTTCCCTGTTATCTTTTAATGGCTACATTGCTTCCAGACTATATAGCTGTATTACTATTTCTTTACCTACTGTAGAACACCTAGGTGGTTTACTGGTTTTCACCATTACAAACAGTATTACAACAAACATTCCTGTACAAAAATCTGTGTGTTTATGTGTAAATGCCTCTGAAGGATGTATTCCTGGAAGTGGAATTTCTGGACCAAAGGGCATGCACATTTCAGTTTTTGGTAATGCTCTCTGAAAATTCTGTTGTAATTTATATAGCTACCATGATACTCATCAACACTGGACGTTACCTATTTTTTAAAAAATTGCCAGCAGAGGGGCGCCTGGGTGGCGCAGTCGGTTAAGCGTCCAACTTCAGCCAGGTCACGATCTTGCGGTCCGTGAGTTGGAGCCCCGCGTCAGGCTCTGGGCTGATGGCTCAGAGCCTGGAGCCTGTTTCCGATTCTGTGTCTCCCTCTCTCTCTGCCCCTCCCCCGTTCATGCTCTGTCTCTCTCTGTCCCCAAAATAAATAAACGTTGAAAAAAAAAATTCAAAAAAAATTGCCAGCAGAGAAAGCAAGGTCATTTAAAATTGCCTTTCTCTGGTTTACCAGTTAGGTTATGCAACTTTTCACGTGCCTATTGACCATTTGTTTTTGTTTTTTGGGGTTTTTTTTTGAACTTTTTTCTTGAAGTATAAAATTACAGAAAAGGTACGCAGGTTATAAGTGCACTGCTGAATGAATTAACAAACACAAGGTGAACTCTTCTTGTATCCCCCACCCGAGTCAAGAAATAGAATGTTATCAGACCTTTTCCCACCACCTCAAAAGTAATCACTATCCAGATAGCTAACCCCTATAGATTAGTTGTGCCTGGTTTTGGATTTCATACAAATGGAATCATATAACATGCACTCTTTCATCAGGCTTCCTTTATTCGACATTTATGTATCTGAGCCATTTATGTACTTGTCTGTAGCTGTGATATATTCATTTACATTGCTTATTATATTCCATTATATGAATTTACCACAAGTTACTTATCGATGGCATTTGGGTTTTTTCCAACTTTCAGCCATTAGCAAATAATGACGTTATGAACATTCCTATGCATGTTTTTTAGAATTCATGTGCATATATTTCTGTTGGGTATATATCTAGGAATAAAATTTTGGGGTCACAAACAATGTTCTATCAGCCTGGCCAATTATATTTGTAAGTTTCCTATTAATATGCCTTTCACATTAATTACTGCATGGTTTGTACGTTATTGATTTGTGTGCATTCTATTTTATACTGGATGTTAATTCTGTGTTATTCTGTTGTAAATATTTTCTCTTAGTCTTTATTTATATTGCTTTTTATTTCACAAAGTTTAAAATTTTTATGCAGTTGAATCTATAAATCTGTTTATGGCTTTTGAGTTTTATATCTTGCTTAGAAAATCCTTCCCTATCTCAAGATTATAAATATTCTCTTCTTTGCTTCCTTCTTAAACTCATTTTAATTTTTACATAGGCTTTTTAATCAGTCTGAAATTTTAATCAGTCTGAAATCACCCTTTGTAAGTGAACAAAGTTATACTATTTGCTGCCTAGATTTTTTAATATTTATTTTTCTTTTTTTAAAAAAAAATTTTTTTTTCAACGTTTATTTATTTTTGGGACAGAGAGAGACAGAGCATGAACGGGCGAGGGGCAGAGAGAGAGGGAGACACAGAATCGGAAACAGGCTCCAGGCTCCGGGCCATCAGCCCAGAGCCCGACGCGGGGCTCGAACTCACGGACCGCGAGATCGTGACCTGGGTGAAGCCGGACGCTTAACCGACTGCGCCACCCAGGTGCCCCTAATATTTATTTTTCAAAATAGGTGATAACATCAAAGAGCTAAGAAACTGTCAAAGATTTATTTCATTAATTTATTTTTTTTTACTTTGGAATAGTCTCCTCTAAGTTAAGTCTGAGTTATATTCTAAATGGAGCAAATGTTCTAAGTTGATGGTTGCCACCCACATTGCCAGACATATAAATGGTCAATGACTATTCATTTATTGTGTATTTATGGAATGTTAAAGGGTGGTTTTCATGGACTTAGGGTCCAACGAGGAAGAAGACCCCATTCTGGCATCCTCAAGGTAGCCCGACTGCACATTGGATTTAGATTCTTGGGTCAAGAAAACCACGGCTGCTTTTCTTTCTCCTAAGGCCCCCTCCGAGACTGAGTAGATGCTCCAAAATGGATCATGTGCTCTGAACCCCTCCCCAGTATAGACAGAGGTCCAGCCCAAACTTTACTGCAAATCTCCAGGGTCAGCTTCTGGTTATAGACATGACTTCGCCAGCCAAGTTGCCCACTTAATGAAAACTATTTTCTTGGCTGGCTGGGTGACGGTATAGGGTCACGTAACAGGAGAAGGGTGTTTGAACTCAGTCTGTCCTCCTCCTTTGTGTGAAATGAGAACCAGCTTCTAGAGCCTGTTAACTAGCAGTGTTCGGTGCTCAGCATGGAAACGTTTGGTGGTAGACTGTATTTCCAGATGCTCAGTGTGCTTGTACCTCCTTTTTCTTTCTTCCTTAAATATTTTTGGGAAGGCCAGTTACTTGTGACTTAGCTAACATGTTACAGGACTGGAGCTTGAGCTAGGGTAAAGAGAAGCAACATCCTCCTTAGCCTGACAAGGACCTTGGTTTTAAGCTGGCGAGCTGAATGTGCAGCTATGAACTGTCTGAGCTCGTTTGCTTGGAAATGGCTCTGCTGGGCACGCTCCAGAAATGTAATCAAAAGTGGCCTGAAATCCCAAGGTCTTTTTGCTTGCATTCTGAGGTTTCCAATTTAAGGATTTGGCTGGTGCCTGTCCTAAAAGGAATTTTCTACTGTTTGTAACACATGATGTTTGCGTGTGTGTATGTGTACGTGCATGTGCACGCGGGCTTGTCCGCACAGGCATGTTTTACAGCGAAACTGTTTATACCTACAGGCAGGCGGTGATTAAAGAACACAGTGTGTGGCAGATTTGCTTTGATTTCAAGCATCACGTAGCTGGATTTGCAGTTTAGTGTCTTTGGAGAAATGCGATGGAGAATCTCACATAAGCGCACAACCGATCCATTAGGTACAGGACCTTGCCTCAGAAATATCTGAGGATAATTTACTTAGGAGACTTCGCTGTGCCATTTTTGGAGGAACAGGTGTATTTGGCCACACGTTGGGGGAAGTGAAGACCTGAGCTTTGAGGAAGTCAAGTTTCAGGCCATCGGAGGCTGTTATTTATATCAGAGTGATGTGTATTGAAAGCCGAAGACTTTCATTCTGCCACTGTCACGGAACTAGTTTAGAGAAGAGGAAGGGTGTGCATTTTGCCTTGTTAAGGTATCTACTGTGCTAAGAGCTTCTGGCATGGTTCAGATTTCTGGTAACTTGTACACAGGCTCTATTGTGCTCTATCGTGGACAGAAGGAGCCTACACTGTCTTCCTTCAGCCTACTTTGTGGATAAAGTGGCCCATTTCTGACTGGCTGATAGATGTGTGGACTTGATTCTTGCCCCTTTTCCCAAGATATGAGCAGCCTGGTGTGTGTGTTTAGGGGAGGGAAGAGACCTTGCAACTCTAAGCTCAAGATGAAGGCATTGGATTCTAAGAACCAACAAAAACAATACATTCCCTAATGTATTGTGCTTGCTATTAAAATAAATGAAGTCTCACAGAACTAGCTTCTATTTTTATGTATTCTGAGTTCTAAAGATCTCCCCCACACCCCAACACACCACAGAGCTCTAACCACAGACAGGAGGGGTTCCTGGGTGGCTCAGTCAGTTAAGCGTCCGACTTCTGCTCAGGTCATGATCTTGCGGTTCACAAGTTCAAGCCCCGTGTCAGGCTCTGTGCGGACAGCTTGGAGCCTGCTTCAGATTCTGTGTCTCCCCCTCTCTCTGCCCCTCCCCCCCTCACACTGTATCTCCCTCTCTCTAAAATGAAAATAAACATTTAAAAAATTTTAAGACAAGAAACCAGAGACAGGGAAGCCCCATTGAAGCCCCATTGGGGTCATTAACAGTTAATCTTTCTTAGGGAACCACAGAGGATATTTCTTCACAGAAACATCAGGTGTCTGTAGGAGGGGAACATAGTCCCACTTCTACCAGGGGTAAGTGGAAGTTGAAAAGAAAAAAATGTGTGGATTTTTGCTCTCAATAAGACCAGGAGATAGATGTCCAAAAAGCAGAACACCCAGAATGACAGCAATAAGGAAGTGCTAGGGGGCATGAAACAATGGCACAGTTTGCATAAGGGTTGAGATTTTTCTGGGCTTGCCTAATCCCAGTCCTTTGGAGTTTGCCTTTTACGAGGGTAAACATGGTTTAATAGTGAGCAAATATTAGTTCACATAATTAAAACCTGTTGAGTGGAACAGGAAACATTCAAGGGAAATCTGCAGGTACCTGCAAACAAGGGTGCCACTAGAAACATCGTGGTTTGTCAGCTCCCTCTCCCCCAAGGGGAGTGTCCCTGGAACGAAGCCACCAACGACACGGGAGGAAACAGACGGCTGGTAAAAAAATAGGAGCAGTGTGGAAATGTTCTAAACTTATTAATAATCTGCTCGCCCTGGGGAGAGTGTAAAAGGCATCTGGGGTATTTGCATTTTTGTTTATTGAAGGGAGAAAGGCACTTCACAACTCTCTCTCTCCCTCTCCCTCTCTCTCTCTCCCTCTCCTTCTCTCTCCACTTCATTCGGGACATGAATTTTCCAAGTCAACTGCCATCCTAGGGGTTGAATCTGTTTTCAGCCTCACTCTGGGTTTCACCACACATATTAAAGAAAGACGATTCCAGGATGATTTAAAAAGAAAAGCCAGCCTGCCTTCTGTGATCCAATTTTGCATAGTGGATGCGTTTTCTTCCGGAAGGGAGCCACGTGATCTCTCTCCTCACCATCCCGCATTCTTTCCATTCCCAGGCCTGGTCACATCAGGACAGAAGCCCTCATCCTCAGGCTCTCCCTGATGAATGGGAGGCGTGCCTCGCTCCGGCTCTGCCTTAAGTTTCTTCCAAACAAGAGTGGAGACAAATGGGTGTGTAACTCAACATAATCTGTGGCAAAATATGATCCCGACCATGAGAGAAAAATAAATAAAGTGCTGATGGAAAATGAATCTTATTAGGGAGATTTATTTGTGGTGACATTTGAAATGAGCCCGAAAAACTAGTAGGATTTTGACAGATGGAAAAGAGTGTTACTAGCATTATTATGGTATTCATGTCCAATAATAGCTAAATGAATCTGTATGTGTTTAGGACATCTGGAGCTTCTGCGAGGCCTGGCCTCCGCCTGATGTTCTGCTGGCAGGAACACCCCAGCTGTCCTTTGAGGAACAACATCCCCCCACTCTCAACCTAAGTGGATTGAATGGGACTGACCCCACCCCGTGGCTCCAGGTGTAGACATGTGACCCAGACTAGCCAATAAGAGAAGGAACTACATTGGTTTACTACATTGGTTGGTTCAGGGGCGGGTGTGTGACCCAAGTTGGACCAGTTCTGGAGCTTTTTCTGGAACCATTGCCCAAGAGGAATCGTCTTTCTGCTGGCGTTGTTAAAACTGGTAGGTAGTAGTTTCGGGGTTGCAAGGGGCCTGTTTTGTAACGGCAGAGGAGAACCTGAGAGATGGGGAGATTCCTGAACACCTGGGTCCAGTCATGCCTGAAACTCTGCTGTCGGTGGTTTTAGTCAGTCAAGCCAATACATTCACTTTGTAATAAGCCATTTTGTGCTTTTCCCTTGCAAACGAAAAAAGCCCTAACCAACACAGACGGTTTAAATAATCTGCTTAAACAGACCAACAAAACCTTAAGGGTAGGAGGTTTGCAGATTCACAAGACAAGTTCCTAGCAAAGAGAAATCTTTTCTGGTGCTCACGTTACTTTTTTTTTTTTTTTTTTAATTTGTAAATATGTTTATTTATTTTTGAGAGAGAGAGAGAGAGAGAGAGTGAGCACGGGAGGGGCAGAGAGAGAGGGAGACACAGAATCCAAAGCAGGCTCCAGGCTCTGAGCTGTCAGCACAGAGCCTGATGATGGGTTCGAATTTGTGAACAGCGAGATCAGGACCTGAGCCGAAGTCAGATGCTCAACCGACTGAGCCACCCAGGCACACCTGTTGCTCACATTTTTCAGGTCATCTTCCTAGTTTCCGGTAATGAAGACATTGGAAACTTTGTTCTTAAACCTCCTGGTCTGAGGCTTCTCCCCAGTCTAGCTGACTCCTGTGTGCTGAATATTTTTCCATGAATCAGAAGTGAAATATGCAGCACTGTTACCACAAAGGAATGAAAACAGTTCATTTGCCTTTTGTATTTCTCCAAGCTTTGTGTTTTCTGGGTCACACGTTGTAAGTGAAGAATCATAACGATAATGCTGTTTGGATTCATGAACAGTTGAATAGACTATTGAGAAAAGACTCGTTCATCATCAGAAGTAAATTCACTGTGGAAGAATCACAGACAGTGGGGGAACTGCCTTGAGCCAACTCAGTTTCTGCTCCTTCAGGGAAAACCGTTGGCTGTTTGAGTTGAGTGCCACATCTGCGAACCCAAGAAAGAGAATTATTTTTATTGGATGCTTATTATGTCCTTGGTACTAAGAATCCTATTTTGCCTACATTCTCTCTTAATTTCATCAACTCTGCGAGGTGGGTCCTAATCCTGCTTTTCGAGGTAGGGGAATGGAATGAGGCAACCAATACCAGTGGTTACCCAACATCTACTCTTGCCTTGGTTTCTACAGAGACAACTCCAAGCAGCAGTTACTGCCTCTTGTTCAAAGTTCAGGCTCTCTGGGCAATTACTACAGACAATTGTCATTTTGCAAACTTTTTTTTTTTTTTTTTTTTTTTTGCATTTCTGCCCTGCAGCTGTGGATAGCCATGTGCTATGGTTCTGGCCAGTGAGTTTTGAATAGAAGTCTCATGAGGATTTCTGTAAAAGTGTTGCTTTTCTGATTTGGGCATTGCCCCTTCCTTCTTGTTCCTTCTGTCTTCCTGCCTGGAATGTGGGTAGGAAGCTGGCGGTGAAGTAGCCATGTTGTGACCTCGAGGCAACCATGGGGAGGACAGCCATAGTTTGAGGGTAGCAGAGCAAGAAGATAGAAGGAAACTAGAATATTCTGGCATGGTGAAACCAACGTTTCTGTCCTGGAAGGCCTACTTTCACACTTGTTGTAGGAAAAAAACCAAACCATTATTTGGTTCAGTCAGTGAGGTTGGGTTTCTGTTACAGACAACTGAATGCACTCCCTAACTGACACAGGGAAACTGAGCTAAAAGGAGTTTAAGGGACTTACTTGCATTTCCATATAAAGTATGCCTCAAAGCCGAATAAGACATAGAAGCTACCCTTAAAGAGTTGGAGTCTAGGTTGAAAGGCAGATGCATAAAGAGACAACTGCAATGTAATGTCTTTAATGCAATGATAGCGATTTGCCTGGGGTATCATGGGTGCCTAGGAAAAAAGAAAATGAGACAAAAGTGGAACGAACAACAGTTCGTCTGGCAGAGGACAGGGTTGGGAAAAGAGATTACAGCTTGAATAAAGGCTTGGAAGTGAGACACAGTATAGTATGTGCAGAGAGCCACAGGCTGATCTGAGTTGTTGGAGCATAACGTATCGGGCAGGCAGGGGTGAGCAATGCAGCGGGAGACGAGTTTCATTTAGCTCGTGTGGTAAAATAAGCCAGTTCCAAAACTTAGTGGCTGAAAACTAGCACATTTTATCCTTACTCATAACTCTACAATCTGAGCTGAGTTCAGCTGCATGGTTGGTTGTCTGTTCATGGAATATCTGTTGGGGTTGGAACATCCAAGAAAGCTTCTTTCTTTTCTTTTCTTTTCTTTTCTTTTCTTTTTAATGTTTTTTAATGTTTACTCATTTTTGAGAGACCAAGAGAGACAGAGGGTGAGTGGGGGAGGGGCAGAGAGAGAGGGAGACACAGAATCTGAAGCCGGCTCCAGGCTCTGAGCTGTCAGCATAGAGCCCGATGAGGGACTCTGACCCACAAACTGGGAGATCATGACCTGAGCTGAAGTCAGATGCTTAAGTGCCTGAGCCCCCAGGTGCCCCCCAAGAAAACTTCTTAAGTCCTATGTTTGGTGCCTCAGCTGGGACACACGGAATAGCTGGAGTTGGCTAGGCATTTCTCTTCCCCACCCCACCCCCCACCCCTACCTCTCTGTCTCTTTCTCTCTCTCTCTGACTCCCTCCCTCCTTCCTTCTCTCTTCTTTTCTTTCCATTTGGGTAGCTAGGACTTCTCAGGGTAGTTGGACCTCTTCCATGGCTGATGGCTTCCAATTAAGAAGAAGAGGACGCTGCCAGTGCATTTAAGGTCTAGGCTCAGAAGTACCAGAACATCACTTCTACTGCACTTTGTTGATCCAAGCAAGTCACAAGGCCAGTCCTGAGTCAGGGAGAGGAAATAGCTGCTACTTTTTGATGGGAGGAACGGCATGCACATAGAGGGAGAGATGAATTAACAGTGCTAATCTTTAGAGACTATCTACCACAGATGTAAGAAGGAGGCAGGTGAAAGACAACCTTGTCTGCTTCTCAGGTAGGTGGATATGAACACCAGACCTGGGGGGGTTTGCCCTGCTGCATGTTTGGGATCTGAAAGGAGAATGCCTCCCAGGCTAACCTGATGGATCAGAGTAAAACAAACCAAGTCATGTGATTAGGCAGAGAAAGCGCTGGAGTTTGGCATCTCTGAACCCTCTTCGGTTTCCATGTGGTGTGGGTGGGACTCAGAGGTTCCCATGTGTCATGGGAGATAGTGGAGAGTCAGAGAGCTTACTCTGTAGTCTGCAATAGTGGAGGGCAAGGTGCGCCCACAGCAAAGGCTGGAGGGGAGACTCGAAGAGAACCCTTGGAGTTAGAATGGTAGGGAAAGCTGAGCAGGATGACTGAGCCCTGGCTAAGCAGAGAGACCAGAGGAGGAGTTCCCAGCCAACCTGTAGCAGAAATCAGTGAGGATCTGGAGGACACGTAATGGTTTTGAACACCTCGTCTCTGACCCTCTCTACCTCCAGTCCTAAGGTCACAGAAGACAGCACCCCTCCTACCCAGTGAGTTACCCAGACACCATGTCGGAGAACAACAAGGGGAAGAAGAGACCACCTGAGAACCTGAGAATGTGCCTGTGAAGGGACTCCTTATGTATTTAATAAAAAAAGATTTTTTTAAGTTTATTTATTTTGAGAGAGAGCAAGCAGAGGAGGGGCAGAGAAAGAGGGAACTAGAGAATCCCAAGCGGGCTCAGCACTGTCAGTGTGGAGCCCAATGCAGGGCTCGAACTCATGAACCATGAGATCATGATGTGAGGCAAAACCAAGAGTTGGAAGTTTAACTGACTGAGCCCCCCAAACGCCCTCCAGAACTCCTTACTTAAATGAGCTCCTCATAGCATTTCCTGGACTCTGCAGAAACCACAATTTACCTGGCAAGAGAGGCTCACATGGAAGAATAAGTTCTAAGGAAATAGAGAAACCATGTTAAGTGAAGTTACAAAGAAACAATAGGAATAATGACAAATGCAGGATAGCAGTTACTTCTGTGGGAGAGGAGGGGGATGTGCGAGTCCATAGGAAGCTTTGGCTGTTCTGGTAAATTAGAGGATGGGTATATGTGTGTTGCTATAGTCTTTCTTCCCTTTTGTGGGCTTTAAATAGTTCATAATGTAACTTTGTTAAAAGCTACACTTCTGGGGGCGCCTGGGTGGCTTGGTCCGTTAGGCGTCCGACTTCGGCTCAGGTCATGATCTCATGGTCCGGGAGTTCGAGCCCCGCGTTGGGCTCTGTGCTGACAGCTCGGAGTCTGGAGCCTGTTTCAGATTCTGTGTCTCCCTCTCTCTCTGCTCCTCCCCTGTTCATGCTCTGTCTCTCTGTGTCTCAAAAATAAATAAACGTTGAAAAAAAAAATTAAAAAAAAAAAAAAAAAGAAGCTACACTTCTGAATAGAATCCTGAGCCCCTGACATCAGATTTAGGTCTTGAGCATGTTATATGGGAATGGGGATATGGAGGTTTGAAATAAGAGTCAGGTTTGCTTGTTAGGAGAATCACCCTGGCTGGATTTGAGAAAGGCAAGAGTAGAGAAAGGGAGGAGGCTGTCATACTAATCCCGTGACAGGTGACGGTAGCCCGAGCTCCCAGGTGGTGGTCGGGGTAGCTTGGGAGTTAAGTTGCCAGGACTTGGTAATTGGCAAAATGGGGATGGGGAGTGGGCAAGGTTACCCATTTGAGTGGGTGGGTGGCTGTGGGCCCCCCCTCCCCCCGCTATTGACCGAGATGAGAGAATCCAAGTGAGGGGTGTATTTAGTTGGAACCGCAAAGGGTTCATTTAGGACAGGTTGGGTTTGGAGGACCTGTGGGATGTCCTAGGGTGGGTGCATGCGTCTGGACCCCATAGTAGAGATGTGAGAAGCTCCAGCATGGATGCAAATTGGAGCCGTGTAGAAGTAGGGGCGATGCCCTGAGGGAAAGTGAGTGGAGAGCAGAAAGGAGGACCCAGGACAGACTGGAGGCAGCAAGCCCTCAGTCACAGAAAGGGAAGCTCTAGCTGTCCCCAGCTGTACACACACCCACTTGCCAACCCTTCTGGTAAGCAGAAAGAAACCCCACCCACACCCACTACCACCCCTGCTGGGGGTTCCCCCTCTGGCCTCCCCCTCCGGTGGCCCATCCCTCCCTGCCCCTGCCTAGTCCATTGTAATTTGCCCTCCAGGTATGCCTGCCCGCCTGGGACCTTGCTTTCCTTCCTCCCCTTTAAAAGGGGCAGAGAGGGAGCGCCTGGGTGGCTCAGTCGGTTAAGCGGCAGACTTCCGCTCAAGTCATGATCTCACAGTTTGTAGGTTTGAGCCCTGCATTGGGTTCTGACAGCTCAGAGCTTGGAGCCTGCCTTGGATTCTGTCTGTCTCTGGCTCTCTCTCTCTCTCTCTCTGAAAAATAAGCATTTTAAAAAGTTAAAAAAAAATTTTTTTTTACATTTATTTATTTTTGAGAGACAGAGAGAGACAGAGCACGAGTGGGGGAGGGGCAGAGAGAGAATGAGACAGAATCCAAAGGAGGCTCCAGGCTCTGAGCTGTCAAGCACAGAGCCCGACTTGGGGCTCAAACTCACAAACCGTGAGATCATGACCTGAGTTGAAGTCCGACTGAGCCACCCACCTCCCAATTTTTTTTTTTTTTTAAAGGGGCAGAGAGGAAAGCTTCCCTCCACAACCAGACGAGGTCCTTAAAGGCCCAGCAACCCTGTAGAGCCTGGTGAGACCTCACATGTGGGAGCCTCCTCTGAAGTCTGGACCTCGGTCTCCCAGATCAGAGGGCAGCTTCCTCCTGGAGAATCTGTTCTGTGGAGAATGACCCAAAGTGAGAGGACGTGGGCCTGCTGAGTGCGGCTTGGAGACCCCTGGGTGCCTTCGCTTCTGTCAGCTTCCATGGCCACCAGGGGTGTGTACCCGCCTCTGTGTGCCAGGGCTTTCCTAGCTGACCGACCCCCCCAACTCCCTCATCTCCAGCCTTTCGGTATTCCTGTTGTGCTGCCACAGTGCTTTTGAACTGAATTTCTAAACGCTGGTCTCTGTGGAAACCTCCCAGGCCTGAGTAGCTGACACTCGATGGCATTTTTCTCCTCTCGATCCCTTCCTCTTTCAAAAAAGGGATAGAACATTTCCTTCATGATGGGTTCGTTGGCAATAGCAGAACACGTGGAAGCTGGTCAGAGCAGTTTGGGTTGAAGGCAAGCTTGGAGGAAGTGGGTATAAGAGGACCTACAGCCTGGCCGGCTCCTTCCCTCCAGCTTCCCATCTCCCTTTACTTTTTGTTACAATAAATGCAAGACAGACTCAGTCTTTGTCCCTGTTGACAACCTGGGCATCCCCTCTTCCACCCAGACCTTGGAAATCTCTTTGCTTTTTAAAAGTTGGATTCTGACATGAAGTTTACATTCCGGGTTGGACAGGGAACTGCTCTAAGCTCTAGAGAAAAAGTGTTTCTTTTTTTTTTTTTTTTTTTTTTTAAATTTGTTTTCAACGTTTATTTATTTTTGGGACAGAGAGAGACAGAGCATGAACGGGGGAGGGGCAGAGAGAGAGGGAGACACAGAATCGGAAACAGGCTCCAGGCTCCGAGCCATCAGCCCAGAGCCCGACGCGGGGCTCGAACTCACGGACCGCGAGATCGTGACCTGGCTGAAGTCGGACGCTTAACCGACTGCGCCACCCAGGCGCCCCGAGAAAAAGTGTTTCTGCCCTAAATTGGATTAAGAGAATTTGGGGAGCGCCTGGGTGGCTCAGTCAGTTAAGCATCCAACTTCGGCTCAGGTCATGATCTCACAGTTCCTGACTTCGAGCCCCACATCGGGCTCCGTGCTGACAGCTCGGAGCCTGGAGCCTGCTTGGGATTCTGTGTCTCCCTCTCTCTCTGCCCCTCCCCCACTTGCACTCTGTCTCTCAAAAATAAATACATGTTGAAAAAAATTAAAAAAAGAGAGAGAATTTGGGAAAACCAGAAACAAGAAAGTTGCACTTCAGAAATACCAAGGCATTTCTCTAAAAAAAAGTAGATTTCAGTGTATTTGTAGTGATGTTAGAGGGTTTGGTTTCCCAAGACCAACCCTAGAGTCAAAAGTAATACAGCTACAGCATAAGATAATTGAGAAAGTTGTTTTCATATAGAAAACATGTTAACGAATCATTCCAAACCCTTGTGGCATCTACTCAGAGAGCTTAGAATGGCTTTTAATTTTTTTTTTTTAACATTTATTTATTTTTGAGACAGAGAGAGACAGAGCATGAACGGGGGAGGGTCAGAGACAGAGGGAGACACAGAATCCGAAACAGGCTCCAGGCTCTGAGCAGTCAGCACAGAGCCTGACACGGGGCTCGAACCCACGGACAGTGAGATCGTGACCTGAGCCGAAGTTGGACGCTTAACCGACTGAGCCACCCAGGCACCCCTAGAATGGCTTTTAGAGGGATTTACTTGCTAGCATGTTGGAACTCACCTGTGTAAACTGTAACCTTCTGGTATAAAATATATGCCAAGAAGAATAGGCATGTGCAGATAAGCACTCTCCATTCTCAGGACCTTCATTTTTACCCCACCGCCGGGTTTTTATGGAACGGTGCAGGAGGAGATCGCAAAAGGTCCTTTGGTTCATTCCTCTGCCTCCACACTGTGACTATAAGCCATCTCAGATAGCAGGGCAACTGCTCTCTTTCAAGGACTACACTGGAAGTCTGCCCACTGTTTTGGCTTTTGGTTTCCTTATCTTAAGCACCTGATTAGTTTCTTTTTTTAAGATTTCACTTTTTTACTTTATTTATAGTTTATTTGTTTTTGAGAGACAGAGAGAGAACGAGCAGGGCAGAGAATGGGCAGAGAGGGAGAGGGAGAGAGAACCCCAAGCAGGCTCCGCAGTGTCATTGATGCAGATCCCACAAGCCGTGAGATCATGACCCGAGCCGGAATCAAGAGTGGGTCGCTTCATCAACTGGGCCACCCAGGTGCCCCCAGAAGTCTGATGATTTTTGATGTGCCTTCTAGCTCTCAGGACCTTCCTTCACTGCCGCGATGCTTATTCTGGGCTTGCCCTTCTGGGATTGTAGCCCTGCCCCAGCCTTTCTATCTGTCCTTATTCTGGGCCAGGTGTTAACAAACAGCTGATTGGATCGATAACCTGGGGAAAGGGTGTGCTAGTGAGGTCAGGAAGTTCAGTGGGGTACTTTTCCCAGGTAATATATTTGCATTTTAATAGGAGTCCCCACGGTGGGGTGGGGAGTGTTAATTTAAAGAGATTTCCAGGCAGGAACTAACTGGGGTCCTGTGCACATGTACATGCTATGGGAGGAAGAGAGAAGAGGAAGAGAAGGAGGACGAGGAAGGAGGAGGAGGAGGAGGAGGAAGAGGAGGAGGAAGATAGTGGCTGCCATTTATCAATGTAGCAAAAAGAACATAGAGAACACCCTTTGTCACTCCTGTCCAGAGATGACTACTGCTAATATCTTGGTATATATCCTCCCAAGCACCTAATGTCATAAATATGAATGAACATCCTTATCTCTAGCAGTCAAATTGAGACACTTTTATAACCCTCAAAAGTTGCACGCATGGTTTCTATGTGTACCTTTTAATAACACTCTCCTTGTTCTAGTAATCCCACTTCCAGGAATTCATCCTACAGAAAAGTCTAGAATAGTAAGACTAACATTAGCTATCATGTATTGAGTTTTAATTGTGTACCAGGAGCTTTACACACATTGCTCATTTAAGTCTCGCCCCAAGCCTGCAAAGCAGATAACATCATACCTTACCTGTGGCTGGAGAAGTGAAAGGTTTTGTCCAGGGCTGTCTGCTAGCCAGGGGTCTGGAGCTGGGGCTCAGTGTCGGGGAGGGTACCCCAGGAAAAGGTCTCACCCACCTGGGTACTCTCAGAGACGAGCGTACCCCCTTGTCCCAGAGTCTCCTGTCCTCCCCGGATGCCCCAGGGGCCCTGGGTGGGAGGAATGCGATCCAATGTCCCGCCTTCATCTTCACGGGGGCGGGCGGCAGCAGGTAGTGGTGCCTGCTGGACTCCCTCCCTGCCTAGTTTCAGCTCCTCTTTGAGCTCCTCTTCCATGCAAGCCTTCCTTTGCTTTCTCCGACCAGTTCTGTCCTCCTTTCTCTGTCCTACCTCAGTATAGCCCAGAAGATATTCTATCGCCTTCCAGCTCATCACAGTGTTTCTCAAAATACGTTCCTAAGATCCCAATCAGAATTCTCTGGGGAGCTGTTAAAAGTGCCGACCAATTAAATCGGAGTCTCTGGTGGTGGGGCCCAGGAACCGGCATCTCGCAAGCGTGCAGTGGTCCTGGTGGTGCACTCAAGTAGGAGAGAAACTGCCCTGGCACTTATGCCTCTTCAGAGCAGGGACTCGGTCGCGTCGCCCTGGTGCTCCCCGTGGCTTTAGCACAGCGGTGTACAGCGGATGTAAGCGGTGAATTCGATGCAGAGGTGTATTTCTTGGGAAGAAAATGAGAGTGAAGGAGGTGGAAAAGGGGGAAGAAGGGTGCGGGATCATCACAGAGGGTGTAATTTGAGCGCTTCTGCAGGAGAGTCAATGAGATGGGAAATCTCAGGGCTGATTTGGGAAGCCCACTCTTGGGGTCCCTTGAGGACTCTCAACAGATATTCAGTCAACATCTTTTCCCCTCCTTTTTTCCCCTCACAGATGCATGCTTTAGTCCCAGGAATTTTTTTTTTTTTTTTGAAACCTAAACTTTCAATGCCAGCATGAGTAATTGTATATAAAGTGGGTCACAAGGAAGTGATAACTAATGCACAGACTATTTTCACTGCTGAATCAGATATCTCTATGCTGTATTATGAAATATGCAGGAAGGAAAATAAGCAGATGATAGGAGGGGAAGGAATCCTAAAATAATGTTTTCGCAAACAGTTCTGGCCCCACGTATGCCTGGAGGATGAGGGTAGGGGAGCTCTGATGATACACACTGTTGAGAGTTGAAGGATTGGAATAAAATTGCAGAACTGGAAATTGTTCCAAATGACGTAGGACCTCCTGAGGCACATGACCACCCAACCCCACAGCTCGAAAGGCTTTGGCAATGTCACGGGGGCATCTTGGTCTGCTTCACAGCAGAGGTGGGCAGGGCGTAGAGAAAGCAAAGGCAAACAAAACCAAAACCCACACAATTTTAATGTCTGCTCTATTCGCTCTTCCTAAAACAAACAAAATCCACCTTTTTGGATTTAATTTGTTTCATAGATTTTTCGTTCTTCCACAGCATAAAAATGCCCATTTTAATGACCGCATTTAAATGTACAACTCAGTGGCATTAAGTACGTTCACAGTGTTGTGCAACCGGCCCCACTATTTCCAGAACTTTTTCATCATCCCAAACCGAAACTGTGTACCCAGTCGATAGGAACTTCCCATTCCGCCCTCCCCCCAGTCCATGGCAACCGGCATTCTCCTTTCTGTCTCTATGAATTTGCCTATTCTACATACTTACATAAATGCAATAACAACAATATTTTTTTTTTAGACAAAAATAATGCAACGTTTGTCTTATTTCACCTAGCACACTGTTTTCAAGGTTCATGCATGTTGTGGCATGCATCAGAATTTCGTTCTTCTTTACGGCTGAATAATATTCTATTGTGTGTACATTCTGCTCATTCCTTCATATGCTGCTGGACACCTGGGTTGTTCCCACCTTCAGCTATGGTTAATACTGTTGCAACGGGGGTGCAAGTTTCTGGTTCAGTCCTTAGCTTCAATTCTTTCAGTATATGCCTAGGAGTGGAATTGCCGACTCATGTGGTAATTCTATGTCTAACTTCTGAGAATCCATAATGGCTGCACCATTTTGCAGTCCTACCATGCCAGCTCCTCTCCATCCTCACCAGCACATGATATTTTCCTTAAAAAAAACAAAACAAAACAAAACAAAAAAAAAAACAACAAGACGAAAACAAGAACAAAATCAAGGGCACCTGGGTGGCTCAGGAGGTTAAGTGTCCAACTCTTGATATCCGCTCAGGTCAAGATCTCATCATTCATGAGATCAAGTCCTGTGTTGGGGCTCTGTGCTGACAGGGCAGAACCTGCTTGGGATTCTCTCTCTCCTTCTCTCTCTGCCCCTCCCCTGCCTGCAGGAGCCACACCTCTTTCTCTCTCTCAATATAAAAATAAATATTTAAAGGGTGCCTGGGTGGCTTAGTTGGTTAAGTGTCCAACTTCAGCTCAGGTCATAATCTCACGGTTAGTGGGTTCATGCCCTGCATCGGGCTTTTTGCTGACAACTCAGAGCCTGGAGCCTGCTTCAGATTCTGGGTCTCCCTCTCTCTGTGCGCCTCCCCCACTCTCTCTCTCTCTCAACAATAAATAAACATTAAAAAAAATAAAAAATAAATAAATATTTTTTAAAAATTAAAAACAAACAAAAACAGATCCTGGGGTGGCTCAGTGGGTTAAGCGCTGGACTTCGGCTCAGGTCATGATCTCACATTTCATGAGTTTGAGCCCTGCATCGAGCTTCCTACTGTCAGTGCAGAGGCCACTTCAGATCCTCTGTCTCCACCTCTCTCTGCTTCTCTCTCTCAAAAATAAATAAACATTAAAAAAAAAAAAAAAAAAAGTAGGCTGGAACGCCTGGGTGGCTCAGTCAGTTGAACGACAACTTCTGCTCAGGTCATGATCTTGTCGTTTGTGGGATTGAGTCCCGAGTTGGGCTCTGTGCTGACAGCTCAGAGCCTAGAGCCTGGAGCCTGTTTTGGATTCTGTGTCTCCTTCTCTCTCTGCCCCTCCCCCTCTTGCACTCTGTCTCTCTGTCTCTCTCAAAAATAAATAAACACTACGAAAAAAAGCTTTTTTTTTTTTAAAGTAGGCTTTAAAGAAAAAACAAAACAAAACAGATCCTAATGGGTGTGAAATGCTAGCTCATTGTGGTTTTGATAGATGGAAATTTTTTTTTCATTTTATTTATTTTAGAGCGAGAGAGAGCAAGAGCAGGGGGTGAGAGATGGGAAAGAGAGAGAATCTCAAGCAGGCTCCACGCTTGGCACAGAGCCCGACATGGGGCTGGATCCCACAACCCTAGGATCATGACCTGAGCTGAAATTAAGAGTTGGATGCTCAACCTACTGAGCCACCCAGGTATCCCAGTTTTGATAGATTTTTAAACAGGAATTATACCCAAGATACATATTAGAGGTAATTTCACATAGTTTAGGTTTAAAAGGCAAGCTGGAAATCATACCATGTACAGAAAATAATACTAAATAATTACTGCTTGTAATTCATCTTATTATGCACAGTATCTTTTTGTTTATCGTAATTTGGTATAAATTTCTAAATTGCCCTCCTATATTCTCATCTTGTATATTAATTTTTCTCTTGATACAAGTTTCAATGTTTTTTAAGACATGTTTTAAGTTTATTTATTTATTTTGAGACAGAGATCGAGAGAGGTAGGGAGGGGCAGAAAGAGAGAGGGAGACAGAGAATCCCAAGCAGGCTCCATGCTGTCAGTGCTGAGACTGATGTGGGGCTCGAACTCATAAACCATGAGACCATGACCTGAGTTGAAGTCAGACTGTTAACTGACCGAGCCACCCAGGTCCCCCACATGTTTCAAATTTTATCTAATCTTCCAGAAATAATGTTTGTACATGACATTAAAGATTTTCATCTCTGATGACTTCTGGTATCTAATTGAACCACCTTTTGAGGTTGAGTAGATTCTTTTATTAAAAAAAATTTTTTTTTAACATTATTTATTTTTGAGAGACAGAGAATGAGCAGGGGAGGAACAGAAAGAGAGGGACACACAGAATCCAAAGCAGGCTCCAGGCTGTGAGCTGTCAGCACAGAGCCCAATGCGGGGCTTGAACCCACAAACTGTGAGATCATGACCTGAGCCGAAGTCAGTTGCTTAACCAACTGAGCCACCCAGGTGCCCCTTGAGTAGATTCTTTTAATTCCATGGTTATGTTATGCAGCATTTTATAGTCATTAGGAATAAAAAATAAGTTGTTTCTTTGAAGTTGAGCTGTGGTCTTTTCTCGGAACACTTACTGTAGTCAAATGATTGATCTAATGTATTGAAATACTTGTTAAATCTTAATTTTCTTTGGGTCAACATATTTGACAAAGAGCATTCGTGAACACTTGGTCAATGAACACTTGACCTACTATGAACCAGCTATGGTACTGGGGGTTGGATACACACTGGTAACTAAACAGATATTGTGGCATGTGATAGAAGTTTGAAGAAAGAGAGTCCTATTGTTTTTATTGCCTTCTTGACTAACAGCTTAAGGGATAACTTGAAAAAAATTAGGGATAAATTTGGCTCAGGACCAAATTATACTTATTAAGCTGATTTTACATGTCTTTCCCAAAGAATTGAGTTAGCTTATGAGAGATACATACACTAATGTTAATACACAGAGAGCTAGAATCAAGATCAAGAAGGAAGGTGGTAACATACTAGAGCCCTAAGTTTCACATGTTTGACACAATTGCCATTATGCAATTACTATGTTACTACTTTGACACAAGCTCTAGGGATGTGTTCCCTTGGGGAAAAAATTAACATTGATTGAACAGGTAAAGGCTCATTTATCTCATATAAAAAAGCCTGAAATTGTGCAACCCGGGGCTAGCATAGTAACTCTCTATCGGTGACCCAGGTTCTTGGTCCTTCTGCTGTGCCATATTTAATTTTTATTTTAATGTTTATTTATTTTTGAGAGAGAGAGACACAGAGACAGAGTATGAGCAGGAGAGGGGCAGAGAGAGAGGGACACACAGAATCCGAAGCAGGCTCCAGGCTCTGAGCTGTCAGCACAGAGCCCAACGCAGGGCTCAAACTCATAAACCGTGAGATCATGACCTGAGCTGACCTGAGCTGAAGTCGGACGCTTAACCGACTGAGCCAACCAGGAGCCTGTCTGCTCTGCCATCTATAGATGTACACCTTTGCTTTCTTATGCCTCATGACCATATGTTCCCCAAATGGTTGCTGCACCTCAAGGCAGAAAGAAAGGAAAAGGGCAAAGGGGCAAGAGCTTTATCCTATCTTCACCTGGGCAATCGAGATAGACACCCGGGAAGGGCTGCACACACATTGGCCTTATTGAAGAGGAACCCTGGGCTTAGGGACCCCAAATCTTATGTAATAGGCAGTAGGCCTATTTGCTTTGGAGTGAAACATTATTTCTGTCTTCCAAGCTTCCAAGCAAGCCTTCCCTTTGCTCTGGAGAGATAGTATGTCTGTTTTCCAAGGTTGTATGCCTTTCCAACATGCTTGAGAAGCTAGTCTGAAACAAAAGACACTCAGTGCCCCTGCTTGCAAGATACACAGTGAGAGACCATGGAGAATTGTCTCCCAACAATATCCTCCTTGAGGACTTCTGCCTGTCTATTACTGGCCACCTCTAATTGCAAGGGAGACTATGAAATTGAGAATTTGGGGTTGGGCACATTGCTTCTCTGAATAAAATTGGTGTTCTATGAGGAAGAAAAGGCAAGCAAGGGATGGAACTTCATAAGAGCAAGGCAAAAACTGTGCCCAGGTGTTTTGATCTGTGCGGCCAATCTCTTCTCCCCACTGCATAAATAGATCTTACGACACTGTATTTACTGAGCCTGCCAGAAATAATTTGTGCAACTGAGATATAAGGGAATTCCCAGTCAAGTACCATTTTACAAATCTCAATTAAGCTACTGGGAGTTTAGCGCCGAATTTTAATGTCACAATTGTTTAATATCTAAGTGTACAAGTCTGTAATTCTTAGAACTTTCCCCATTAAATAAATCTGTGTTCGTTATTTTGATAGACCATTGGCAGGGGGTGAGAATAAAAGTCCTTTTAATTTAAGAGAACATTTATGCCATGAAATTTCCCCCAGTCTTGGGGTATCTATTGCTTAAAGAACACATTCTACTTTGTGAACAGATAGGTGTTTAGTAAGAGGTTTATAAATATACTTTTTCTGGTTTCATTTATTTTAAGAGGATTTTTTTTTTCCACCTCATGACAGTCATTTGGGGCTGACAATGTTACCATGGTAACCATGCTCCAAAATGCTGGTTGCCAGTGAATATTGATCCTTAGCCCCTCAGCACCTTTCACTACAGTGCTCACTCCCTTACGTGAAGGAGGCTTTGCTCAGAGCACATTTAGGTCAAGGAGTCCACGCCCGGTGGTGGTAGGTACTATCACCAAAATCGACTGGAACCAGTCTAAGGATTCCAATGAGAATCCAGGTCCACCCCACATCATCACGGCTTATATTTTCACGGCAACAGATAGAGGCACAACTTCTTTGTTTTCTCTTCAGCTGCGTTGTTACAGTTCCTTTTTTTCTTTCTTTTAATGCTTATTTTTGAGAACGAGAAAGACGGGGCGTGAGTGGGGGAGGGGCAGAGAGAGAGGGAGACACAGAATCCGAAGCAGGCTCCAGACTCTGAGCTGTCAGCACAGAGCCCGAAGCAGGGCTTGAACCCATGTACCATGAGATCACAACCTGAGCCGAAGTCCGACCCTTAACCTACTGAGCCACCCAGGTGCCCCATCAGCTGCGTTGTTACAGTTTCAAAGCTCAGTCAGTGCAACATACGAGGCATTGAGGGAAAATTTCAGATGTGAACGGACATGACTTTCCAAGAGGGAAAGAGGTTCCTCAACTACTTTTCAAAGCCCGTACTATATGATTTTGAAATAAAAATGTTTCTCTCCTGAAAGGGAGGGAGAGGTTTTAACCTGGGCAGGGCACTGGAGATTTAAAGATCGATCCAATTCAGAGTCCAGGGGTGTCCTGGAGGTGACGGTTCTCAGGGCTGTAGCAGGGCGGTTGCAGATGGAGTTTGCCCCCTCTTCTCCATAAATAGGGAAGTGCCCCTCCCCTCAGCAAGGGTTTGTGCATGAGAAAGGGAGGCTTGTTGGAAAGGGCAGCTTTGAAACTTAATTCTCTTTGCCAAGAACTAATGGACTGTCTTCAACGTGCATGAAAATATGTTCAGCACCGTGACCAGAGAAGCCAAAATGAGGCCTCCACAGACCTAATTTGGCATCAGTTTATCTCCACGTGAGAAGATCTGGATGTGCTTATTTTACTGGCTGCTGTAACCAAGAAAAAAACAAACAGAAACCCTCCAAAGGTTCACTGAGACAGCAGTCAGTCATGAAAAAGGAATTTGAACCAAGATAACGTTAGTTACATTTTAGCCACATGTTCCTGAAGCCTGAGCCCTAACAGTTGAACCAATGTGCTTTAGCCTTTCATCATACATTAAAACCTAACCAAATCAGCATAGACTTTGTGTCATTCAAAGAATCTGCATACACAGACACCGCACAGACATCTTTGGACTACTGACAGAATTAAAGGGTTCTAGGACCAAGTGAGACATTTCACTTTCTTACCCATCCTTGTTCTGTGTTTGGAGAGGCCAAAGGGTGGAAGTGGAAATCCAGGGAGAAGATGTAATGGAAGAAATTGCTCACCTGTTTCATGCAGCAATAGCTAGCCTTAACGGAGCTCTGACTACGGGCCAGGAATTGCTCTTTGATAGGATTTCGTTGACTGCTCGTTAACAGTCCTATCAGGTAATGGTGATTATAATA
Source organism: Prionailurus bengalensis (assembly GCF_016509475.1). Lineage (NCBI taxonomy): Eukaryota > Metazoa > Chordata > Mammalia > Carnivora > Felidae > Prionailurus > Prionailurus bengalensis. The sequence goes on from NC_057355.1 coordinate 98,472,528, forward strand.
TCCATTTTACAGTTGTGGCAATTGAGGCACAGAGAAGTTAAGTGACTCTCCCAACATCACACAACTAGTACAGGACTTATACCTCTTGTGCAAGATTATAGACATCCTCCCCCCCTTTCCCCCCAGCTTCGTGGCTCAGGGTGACCTAAGCAAAATGCTACAGCAGGAAGGGGAGAGGAGATCAGGCTGTGGTATACTGGAGGGGAAAAGCAAAGGGAGGCACTTAAAGTCAAGGCAAGGACAATGTCTCCAAGGACAGTGCAATTTCTCATTAGTGAAGTATTGGTCAAGCTCCCCAGCCTCAGAGGCCCGTCCAGGGTTTCTTTGCTGCCAGGGTCACATTGCTCAACTGCCTGTAGGGGTGCTGCAGCCCTGGAAGGAAGCCCAGGCTGTAGGGCTGCCAGGACCCGGCTGGTCTTCTACTCAAAGACAGAGGAGAACGTCATTCCGGGGTAAATTCTCCTTCAAATGACCTTTTTGAGATAAACCTTGTCTGTTTCAGGGTCTGCTCTCCTTAGTGCATCTTCTCTGGCTCCAAAAAGACATGTCCTGGGGTGTCTGGGTGGCTTAGATGTTGGAGCATCTGACTTTGGCTCAGGTCATGATGTGGCAGTCGGTGAGTTTGAGCCCCGCATTGGGCTCTGTGCTGACAGCTCAGAGCCTGGAGCCTGCTGGGGATTCGGTGTCTCCCTCTCTCTCTGCCCCTCCCCCACTCGCGCCCTGTCTCTCTCTCTCTCTCTCTCTGTCTCAAAATTAAATAAACATGAAAAAAATGAAACAAACAAAACAAACAGACACATCCTCTGCTATCCAACCAGTTTCCCTGATGTGCTTGAGTACTGGTGACTATGCTCTTGGGGAGAGGGGTGGTGGTGGTGGTCATTCCCACTAGGGTTTTTCTGCAGCGATCCTGTCCTACTGACCGCGGTGTGATGCCTAGGACTGATTGGCTTATCAGCAAAATGTACCTCTTTTTCACTTATGCTGCCTGTTTTCCCTGAAGAATAAAGCTCTGCCTAATCCAAATAATATGGAATATGGGATAATACGGAAATATTTGTAACTGTGATGTCTCTGGTTGGAAACTGAAAAGCAGAGAGGACGTATGCCAACACCTTCCTCTGGGATTTCTTTACCTGCCTTTCAGTATAGGAGCAGAGCCTCTTAGATGTCAGACTATTCACCATTCGTTATTGGTCGCCAAGATGATGAACACCTCGAGTCCTAAAACATGCATTGTTGCAATCATTTGGTTTAAAAATATATGGATAGTTTCAATAAAAGGAATGACTAGACCAATTAACAAACTTTCTGAATCCAAAGTCAAGCCTTCCTGGTTAAATCTATCATACAATAGACTTATAAGGTCTCTTAGGTTTACTTGTTTGTTTTTTCAACAAGAAGATTCCTTTATAATGGTGAATTTGATAACACACAATACTAGAGTGATGATGGCTTCAGTCACTGGTCCACAGGAGGCAGGAGGGAGCAGTGAGAAGAACCGACTTTCCAGGGCTCACATCACACCGACATCCACACCAGGAACGACCTCCCTGAAGCTTCGCCCACCTACTGGTTCAGTCAAGAGCTATGTTGCTTTTAATTTGTCATTTTTTAAGTTTATTTATTTTGAAAGAGCGGAGAGAGCAGAGAGATGGAGAGAGAGAGAGTCCCAAGCAGGCTCTGTACTGTCAGCCCATAGCTGGATGCAGGCCTCGAACTCATAAACTGTGAGATCATGACCTGAGCCGAAATCGAAAGTCAGATGCTCAACTGGCTGAGCCACCCAGGTGCCCCTTAATTCATCATTTTTGCTCATTGAAGATAAAATCCACCGTAGTGGCAAGATTTCAGCACAACACTCTTTCCAGTCATGATAGATAGGGACATCCCAGCTCTTGATGAGAAACAAAATTTCATTTGACTTCTCTTCAAAGGACTGGAGAGAGAATTTTTTTCTTAATGATCTGTTTCAATATTTGTATGTACTTAAAAAAAAAGAAGGCAACTAACAGTATATTTATTCTGTGCTCTGTCTCCCTGGAAGATTTCTCATGATCTGGGAGCCAATTAATACACTTCAAAATAAGCAATAAAAATTCTAGTGCAATTCTCAGAAGCAGATGGTGGGCTTGCTGGGGTCGGAGGGGAGAGAAGCAGGTGCCCCACTTGGTAGCATGGTGCGGCCTTTGGGAAAGCAGACAGAAGCATCGCCAAGCAAGAAACACAGCCAGGGAAGGCCTGCTTCCTTCTGCGCTCCCCCCAGGTATGGAGGCATCGCCTTTCCCGCAGCCTGACTTCTCAGGGACTGAGGACCCTATCCCTCACTCTCCACTCTCGTGACCTGTATGATAAATTGAGTGGTCTCTGACTGAATCAGGCTTAGGCCAAGAATTGGGATCTAACTCTGGAGGACCCAGGTAGATTTCCTTCAGGCTATTCCAAGCAGGAAGTCCCTGGGACACTCACTTCAAGTAGCTGTGAGGCATAAAGGGAAAAGGCAAGGAAAGGAGAAGCTGGGAAGACAAAAGTGATTAGTGGGGCGCCCAGGGGGGCTCAGTCACTTGAGAGTCTGACTTCAGCTCGGGTCGTGATCTCACAGTTCATGAGTTCAAACCCCATATTGGGCTCCCTGCTCTCAGTGCAGAACCCACTTTGGATCCCTCCCACCACCCCCGCTGGAACACACGCTCTTTCAAAAATAAACATTAAAAAAAAAGTGAGTAGCAACACAGTGGCTCTTGACCCAGCTCTGTTTTGTGGGTAAGACCCGCTGCCACGGCCACGTTATCCTTGTGCTGGGGACAGACTATGATGAGTCTTCACAGACACTAGCAGCCTAAGGATATTCCATGCTGCTTTTGTATGTATGTATTATTACAAATAATAATTTGTATCATGTTTACCCGAGGTAAATGCAACTGATTCGGTTCATTCCCTTTCGCTACAACTGTTCACTTCCCTGCCCTGAAGAGTTCATGCCTTCAGGCCTGCCATCAGGCTCACCCTGGCTTGCCACCTGCCCCGCTCCCACATGGGAAAGTGGCCCCAGGTCAAGCAGAGAGGACACACAGTGCCAGAGGTGACTGGAAGGAGGGCCTACCTCAATGAGACTTCTAATTCTGAGAACCTAAGTTACTGTGAAGGACTCAAAGAGGGAGCTGAGCTTAAATGTCACGGCTTTCTTTTTTTAAGTTTATTCATTTATTTAGAGAGAGAGAGAGAGAGAGAGAGAGAGAAGAGGGGGAGGGGCAGAGAGAGAGGGAGAGAGAGAATCCCAAGCAGCCTCCACACTGTCAGCATGGAGCCTGATGTGGGGCTTGAACTTACAAACCATGAGATTATGACCTGAGCCAAAGTTGGATGCTTAAATGGCTGAGCCACCCAGGTGCCCCAAATGCCACTGAGTGTTTTTGTTTTTGTTTTTTAATATATGTTTTATAATGTTTTATTTATTTTTTGGAGAGAGAGAGTACACAAGCAGGGGAGGGGCAGAGAGAGAGAGGGGGACAGAGGATCTGAAGCAGGCTCCACATTGACAGGTTGAAAGCAGTGAGCCCCACAGGGGGCTCGAACTCATGAACTGTGAGATCATGGCCTGAGCCAAAGTCGGATGCTTGACCGACTGAGCCAACCAGGCATCCCAAAGCTCACTGGTTTTAACTGCAGTTAAAGCAGACTCAGGATGGTCTCAGTCTCCACAAGGGACAACCGGTGGTCATGACAGCACTTGTCACAGAAGCCCTGTCCGCAGGCCGGGCACTGGTAAGCTGGATGCTGACCTCCTCCCAGCAGCTGTGGCAGTGCTGGATCTTGTACTCGGGCCCCAACCATGACAACCTGGCCGCCTCCTTCACCAAACCTAGTGATACATCAGTGGCTGTCACCATGCCCCACGGCATTCTGCACATCCTCCCCCATCTCCCAAGCATCCGGCCTTCCTTGCCCACCCGCCTCAGCAACATCTCACTGGCTCCATCAGCAGTTGTCATGCACCTGCTCAGGCACTGACCTTGTGCCTCAGGCCTTGGATGAACAGGTGTCACAGAAGCCCTCCCCACAGTGGTGCTTGGTGTTGTTATCTATTTTTTTTTTAAGTTTATTTATTTTTGACAGAGAGACAGAGAGAGTGAGTGGGAGAGGGGCAGAGAGAGAGAGGGAGAGAGAATCCCAAGCAGGCTTTGCCCTGTCAGCTTGGAGCCCGATGTAGGGCTCGAACCCACAAACTGCGAGATCGTGCTCTGAGCCAAAACCAAAAGTCCAACGCTTAACCGACTGAGCCACCCAGGTGCTCCTTGGTGTCTAGCAGATGGTTGCAGCTCCAGTGGCGGGGGGGATCTGCCCATGAGCCAGAAAGCCACAGCACTTGGATGGCCCACGGCTAAGCTCAGACACGGATTGAGCCAGGACCTTCATTCCAACCAAGAGGCCCTAGGCAGCACTGTTTCTGTCCTTCAGAAATCCGTCAGCTGCAGGCCATACGTGCACAGTCTCGGCCCGCACTGAAGTACCCACAGGACCTTGGTTCCCAAACCATACTGTAGTTACCACAGCCATTCGATCACATGCCCAGACCAGGCACAGTTTTCGAGACCCATCCAGGGGGGAGTTGGTGGCAGCTGATATCCTGGGCACTATGCTGACTTCCTTGACTTTTTCCCAGCAGCCCTTGAGGGAATAAACTCGGTCGTCATCTGGTGTGAATATCTGCAGTGGCCCCTGACTTGATGAGCTACTCCTTTCCTGTGATTTGTGCGGTTCTTACAGCCAGCCCCACGGCAGAGCCACAAGAAGGAGCAGGTGAAGTATTCATCCAGAAAAAAAGGAGTTGTGTGCCGTCTGGTCACTGGGATCTCACTGCTGGGGGGTGGTTGGTCGGTTGCTCAATGCCTTCAGGGCTTTGAGGAGGACCCGGGGGTGCCAGGCACAGAGAGTGGTGGCACAACGCACGCTGAGGCCCAGAGATGCCTGCCGGGTGGTTGGATGTCCTTGTTCCCTTGTAGTGAATGGAACTGCAGGCTTCAGAGCAGCAACCCAGCTTCCAGAGCCGGTTCTGGACAAGCTTCTCTGGTGGCCCGTCTGAGGGGTGATCAGAGCCCAGCAGGTGAGCGTGCACAGTGTCATGGAAAATGACAACCACATCCAGGCCACAGTGGGCAGTGGGAGCTCCTCGGTGAAGCGCTTCAGATAAGCTACTGACGTGTCCCAAGGGACTCAAAGAGGTCATTATGCAGCCCATCTGTAGGAGTTCGAAGGATGACGAGGTCTGAGATGGCCAGGACCTTAAGCAGCAGGGGTGTTCTCTGGCTGAGACTCACCCTAGCCCCTAGGAGCCCCTCGGCGTCTGTTACTGCCACTTTGTGGCCTGGGTCACACACCGCTCACATTTCCACGGTGCGGGGCTCCTGGGCAGGGGAGGGTCTAAAGGCATCAAGGCCATAAAGGAAAGTGTGGTTGAGGTGTGAGACTTCCCATCACCAGTATTTCCGGAGATGGAAACCACCCTCAGGTGCCGCCCAGGTTTGCCTTCCAATTTCCTCTTCACTGGGTCCCAGAATGTCTTTGCTTTTCTCCACCAGAAGGAAACTCACTTCTGGGCTGGTCATCTTCTTCCTCTTGGCCTACTCCTGCTCTTCCTCCTTCAGTAGCCCCCGGACCTTGGTGACACAGTACACAGTGAGGAAGTGTCTCCTGTTGCGAGTCCCCCAAGGCGAGTCCTGTTCTGGAGCCCCAGGAACATGTTGATTTTACAGGCCGGGCACCTCATGGCCGCCCTCTGCCCTTTGCCTGGTGAATGGCCCTTGGGGGCCCTCGCTGGGGATCACTAAGGGGGTGGCCAGGTTGGAGTCCTACCCACTCAGGGTTTCTCAGGTGCTCCTGCAGCTGGTGCTTCTTCTCGAAGCAGAGACACTGGGGGCTGCAGGCAGCACTCACCACACCACAAAGACAGCTTGGTCGGCCCCGCCGCAGGCCTAACTTTTCTGACTTCAGGCCCTTCTCTGCTGGGGGAATCTGGGCATTTGCACTCACATGGGTGAGGAAATCACACACCATACAACTATCCCTGGGCTTTCCCCAGGAGTGAAGACAAAGGCTTTGAGTCTGAAGACTATGCAGAATTTCCACAGAATTCTGAACACCTTAACACAAAACAAAACTGTTGTCCTTATGAGAATATTCACAAATGTTCAAATATTGAATTTTCTTCCTCCACGATTCTCATATCAGCAGCAATGTTGGTCTGATGCTTTCATTCTCCGCCAGGTGTCAAAATGAACTTGACAGGGGGGTCAAGGGTCTTTCATGGCTTCGAGAGATCTAATGGGTTCACTGAGGTGGGCTTATCAGTTGGGCCTCAGCCACAAGGTTTGGGTAATGCCAGAGAGTGGTCAGGAGCTTTTCTTTTTTTTTTTTTTTTTAAACTATTGATTTTTTTTTTTTTTAACGTTTATTTATTTTTGGGACAGAGAGAGACAGAGCATGAACGGGGGAGGGGCAGAGAGAGAGGGAGACACAGAATCGGAAGCAGGCTCCAGGCTCTGAGCCATCAGCCCAGAGCCCGACGCGGGGCTCGAACTCACAGACCGCAAGATCGTGACCTGGCTGAAGTCGGACGCTTAACCGACTGCGCCACCCAGGCGCCCCAGGAGCTTTTCAATATAATCAGCCTCATGTCAGTATTTCAGGGGGTATCTCAGGGCAGCATGGTGAGGGCAAGGTGGGGTTGGGTGACAGCTGGACACTGGTGAGGACAGAGGCTCTTCTTCAGGGCACCAGAGGACCCAGCCTCACCCCCATCTCTGTCCCCCTTCTCCTTCACTGCCTCCTGGGCTCCTCCCTTCCTGTTGTCATCCGGGACCTGCTCATAGGTTTAGTTTTAAAGCTGTGATTTAAAGCACAATTTAGCTGCTAGCTACTCCTCTGAAGACTTTAACTTCAAAAAAAAAAAAAAAAAGAATCCAACTGGGGATAATTGTTCACATCTGCCTAATGATGTTTCTATTTGAAGAGACATAATACAATGTAAAATTTTGAGTTGTGATAGCTCTCAGTTTATAACTGAAATCAAAAGGGTAAAAATTCAATGAAAGAGCTAGATACTTCCGAAAGGTATTCTTTACGTGAGGGTTCAAGGCAACACGTTTTGTTAGCAATATCAGAGGTTGATTTTTTTTTTTTTTATTCTGATTTTTTCTACTTTCATGCAGGTGAGGTAGGGAGGAGCAGATGTTTTGTGTTTGGCAAGACAATAGTTCACTTCAGTACGACTAGATGGCTTCACCTTGTTTGTGCTGTTCATTGCTAAGAGGCCCACGATGCTGTCAGTGGGGCCCGAAATATGCTGTGGGGAGCCAGCGGGCCTTGGGGGAACTGAAAAAGAAATCATTGCTCTGGCCTCACTCAGTCATCTGTTCCCAGGCAAAATCATACCCTGTCATCCATGAAGATTCAGAGAAACTCAACCTTGACTGAGCTGCTGTTTCTGACCACAGCCCTCATTGTCCTGAGCCCACAAAGGCCCTATCCATGGGACTGAGAACACAAATGCCAGAAAGATGTTAGGAACCAATGGCCCAGGTCATGATCTCACAATTCATGGGATCGAGCCCCACGTTGGGCTCTGTGCTGACAGTGCGGAGACTGCTTGGGATCCTCTCTCTGCTCCTCCCCTGCTCTCTCTCTTGCTCTCTCTCAAAATAAATAAATAAACTTAAAGAAAGGAAGAAAGGAAAGAAAGAAAGAAAGAAAGAAAGAAAGAAAGAAAGAAAGAAAGAAACCAATGGCTGAAGAGTAGGCTTGTGTTGGAAAGAACATAGCTCTAGGGAAAGACTGGTGAATGAGGAAGGGTAGGTGTGAGTGGAGTCTGACTGGGGCATGACAGAGAAGAAGTCCAAGGGTGCTGGGAGTTAAACCATTGCCAGGATTCCAATGAAAGACTAATGTGGTCTAATACCAGACAGTAGGTGCTCAATGAATGCTTCTTAACCAGATAAATGGGAAGATGCTGGTCAGAGGATCCTGGGTGGGGGTGGGTTAGGGAACCAGCTTGGGTTGTTAAGGGTCTGTGGAAAGAGTTATTGAAGCTTAAACCAGGGGGTTTCCTGGGAGGAACAGGCACCAAGCAGCAGAACTGAATACAAAAGCCAGACTTGTTTAAGTAGGGTGGGGCAGAAACTGCTAGTTGCCTACCCAGCATCTACTCTCCCCTTTTTTCCTTAATAACGCAACTGAGATTTTAATCTGGGTGGCAGTGTGCCCAGCCAAGCACTACATTCATCAGCCACGTTTATAGCTGTGATGGCCATTGAGGCATATGCTTAAGTCGTTGGGTGGGGCTTCTGTGAAGATTCTTTAAGAGGCGTTAGTCTCCTGACACACTCATTTTTTCCCCTTCTCTGTTCCTCATGTGTCTTCTTGGAATAGGAAGATCAATGTGATGGCTGGAGCTCTAGCTGCCACATTGGACCATGAAGTGAATGTGAAGATGAAAGCCATATGCTAAGAATAGCAAAACCCGGGCCCCTTGATGACACTAGTTCCCATACCAGCCTCACTCCAGCCTTCTTTTATGTGAGAGAGAAATAAGCTCACTCTTGTTGAAGCCACTGTTATTTCTTCATTCACCTAGGACATCACAAGCCTAGTGATCTTGAGAAGGTTTTGAAGACTGAAAAATTGGGGTTTTTATTTGTTTTTCATTCTGGTGTATGTATTTGTTTAAGTAAGCTGTAAGATAAAGGTGATTAAAAATGACAAAAGATTGTCTGTCTCTCTGAGCTCAGTCATAAAAAGAAACTAAGGGGTTATGTATTATTGTGTTATGTGTTTATTTGGCTTAATAAAAACAGGCTTTAATCTCTCATGTAACTGAGAAGTCCAGAGGTCAGGTAGGCTTCAGATAAGGCCCGATACAGTAGCTAGAAAATTCAATGAAGACCCAGTATCTTTGGATGTCAGTGAAGACATCAGTCTCACCTAATGACCATGAGAGTCCTGAAGCTCTTGGCAAAGTCTTCTTGCATTTAGTCCGGGTCCCCACACTAATCCTGTGGCTAGGATGGCTAGGACAATGGAGCCCACTAGATGGACCACTCAGAGACCTGTAATGAGGCTTTTCCTCCCAAAGGCATTGTTGGGAAGCATGGGACCCTGCCAGGAGGGAGGAAAGGAGGCGAATGCATGTGGGGAGGTCACCTCTCCTGGCCATGTTCACCAGCTAGCGTTATGTAAAGGAGCTCCAGTTTTTAAAAAGGCAAAGGTCTGTTGCTCTCAAATGACTTTTTACTAGCCTGGAAGCCAGTAATAGGCTTACTGGTTTGAGGTAAGGCATAGGATTTCCAGAGAACCTTTCCTACTCTTACTTTCATTCATTGATTCAACAGTAAATATTTCCTGGGTGCTAGTTATGGGTCATGCAGCCGGCAGGTTGTGCCTGAGAGGATGGGCACATATTAAGCCATTAGGATCGGTCGGCACTAGCAGATGGGGGTACCCAGACTCTTTCAGAATGTCAGAAAACAAGCAGGAGGGCCTGGGGAAAAGGACAGGTAAGTCTTTCTAGGGATAAAGGAATGGGACTAGCCGTTGTGCATAGGGGGATGCCCAGAAAGAGCACATCTATGTAGGGGCCTCAGCAAGGCCCCTGCATAGGTTGAGTTCCGTAAATCTGAGAAAGACAGAGTGGAGTGGGGGTGCATGTGGGGACTTCACGTTGTGCCCTTTTAGCAGTCTGACCAGGGCTGGCTTTGCAATTAGGGTTCTGAATTTCCCGGGTTAGGAAGTCTCTGCAGGGGAGGATGGGTAGGATGAGTGGTTCCTAATGTGGGCTTGGGAGAGTTTCAGAGGTAAAATGCCAGGAAGTGAGAGTAAATCCCTGAAACTCCCAGGGAGAATCTTTCCCAATCCAACTAGCTTGCTGCTCTCCTGACCCTGGAACAGCCTGGGGGTTTTCAGTTTATCATGACACAATTCTTTTCTTCCTGCAGGAGTCAGAGAATAAGGGCTTCGTAACCCAAATAGTTCACAGTATGGTATTTGTCTCTATTTAAAATCATCTCCCATGGGGTTCAATTAACAATTTACATGTCAAATTATGTCACACCCATTACTTGCTCTAATTTGGTCAGGCTGGGTCAGGCAGTCCCTGAACTGATGGAGCTCCTAGCCTCCCAGCTGACAGGCACAGCCTCAGCGCCCGAGCTGTCCTTGGCCTGAACTGCGTCAGGGTGTGATATCCCACTAGGAGTACCAGGCAACACTGTGTGAAAGGTCAAGTTCATGACGACAGCGATCTGTAATAAAGCCCCATTTATCAGAGCTTTGCCCCTGGAGACTGGAGTATGTGGGCTTGAATCCTGGCTCTCTCATTCAGCAACTATGTGATCTTGGGCAAGTTCTTTAACCTTCCTGAACCTCATTTTCCACATCTGTAAAATGGGAATGCTCATAACATTTCATTTACAGGACTGTAATTGAGGATTAAATGAGATAATGCATGTAAAACATTTGGCAGAATGTCCAGCACTTAATAGGAACTCTGTGCTAGCTATTTCCTAGTAGTAATACTTAATTTTTTTTATCTTGTTCAGTCCTTCAAAATTGGGGCTCCTCCAAGGATTACCTACAGGAAATATTTCACCAGCCCTCCAGAAACCCAAAGAAGACAGGCAGCCCTTCCTGGAGGGCATGTGGGGTGGCCAGAGAAGCCACAGTGATATTTTGACACTAGAATGATTAAAAATGAGGCAAGAGTAGCCTTGACTTTAGGAACAGCTCTGTTGTGGGTACAGAAAACTTCTCCCTTTGCCACGTGGGGATCACAGAATGCCTTTGTGTGGCCATTCAATTGGTCTGCAGAGCTCCAAGAAGCAGATGTAAGAGTGCCGGGTCAGTCATTCTCTCCATTTTAAATGGAGGTAAACTGAGGCACAGAGCAGTCTACATACGAACCGCAGTTCTTTCTCGCCTCTCAATGGACAAGTGAAGCCGTGGTAATTACAGAGCTAGAAGCAGAAGCTCCTGCCCAAATGACTTGGGACTGAGGCATCTGGGTCATCAACCACAACGGAAGCTGATATTGGGGAAATTATCTGGGGTTACAGGCACAAAGACTATGCCTCTTACTGTCTTCTACACCCAGAATCTCTGCGGTTGTGTGCTACCCCCTTTGTGGGTACATCCAGCAGGTGGTGTATTATAGAGAAAGCCCCGATGATATTCAAGAAACCTATACTCTGACCCTAGTCCTGCCAAACCAGCTGTGTGACCTTGGAAAAGTTACTTTACCTCAGATTGTACTTCAGAAACAGAAGTGAAGGGCTTCAATGACATCAGTGTTTCCCAAGCCTGACAGCTCATGACTGCACACTGTGTGTGCCAGGGGGTGGGGTTGGGGGTGGGGTGGGGTGGGGTGGGCAGAGCTCCGAAGCATGGAAATCTGTATTTTGCAAGTGTTCTCGGTGATTCTAAACAGCAGTCACCATTGGCAACTCTGGATAGATGCTATCTGAAGTGCCCCTAGCTCCAGTGTTTTTTTCAAAGCCAAAGCCCCTTTTACCACATTCCACACAATTCCACACAGTTCAGGCCAGAGATGTCAGTCCTCATAGTGAAACCCCATCAGAAAGTCAGTGTGTAATCCCAGGGAGGAGCCAACATGGCAGGGCACCTGGCTAGGGTGGTGCATGGGAGAGGGCGGCCGCATGTTCTGGGGCTCAAGGTCCCTGCCTGTTTCTTGGCCAGCTGGGCTTTGGAGCCTGCAAACTGGGCTTGCCTGGGTCCAGTAGTGCTTTGACCCTGACTGTGACCATCCACTGCCTTGCTCCTGAGGGTCTGGGGACTTCTCACCACTGGGCTGTGGTCTAGAACACCAAATACACCTGTCCTGAAACTGAAAAACACATCAAGAATCCCAACAAGCTGGCCTTGCATCCTCGAGGCTGGCATCCAACACGTGTGCTTTTGAGTTCAGTCATGTGTCTCCAGCTATCCTAGAGTTACAAAAAGTTCCTCTTTTAATGAGGAGCTGTGGAATGCTAAGGCTAAAGCTGCCTTTCCCTCTTTCAAAAGTTTCACTAATGGGTTAATCCTGACATTCTTTGGCTTTAGTAAATGCGCAGGAGGTTTTTGTGTTTGTGTGGGGGCTGAGGCAGGAATCAATCATGGCTCTTGGCCTGATTTTGATCCAGGAAATGTGTGTCTAGACTCCCTCTGGGTGGCAGAGAGAACAGGGGAGCGGGGTTCCATGGCGGGAGCTTCACTGGGGCCCCTTGTGCCTACAAGGCACCCAAGCAGGAGAGGGGCTGCACGGGTGCGTTGGTGTGGGCGGGAGAGGGTATGCCTTGGCCAGTGGGGGCAGCCACCACTTGTTCATGCACTCTGCTGCCATGAGCCAATCAAAGTCTAGTGTTGCTGACATTCCCGGTTCTTGAAAGGAGTCAGAAATCTCAATCTTATCTGAATTCTTCTAATTTTAAAATGCTGAACCATTTAGTTTAGAAAATTCCTCAGATCAAGCAAATCATAACATCCAGCCACAGACTGGGACTCTGAGTAGAGAGCCTGGCCTCTAGCACTGATCTAGGGGACTCTAATATTCTGCGTCCAAATGAGCAGAGCCCCCAAAGGAGGTTCTCAAGTCTTAAGAGCGAAATCCACCTTCTACTTGGCAATCTCCTTTGTTGGAGGGAAAGAAGGCCCTGGCTTTCTGAAATCCTAGAAGTCCCCTTTCTCTGATGCAGCATCATGGATCTATGGTCCCCACCTTCCCTCTCCCTCTGTCTGCCCTTGCTCCCAGTAACCCCCAGTAACAGACAGCCCACTCCCTGGACCATGTCAGGTGTGATGTCCAGTATATAAGCTGTACCACTGTCTCTGTTCTTATGCTAGACAACATTCAAACCCAAATAACAGATGACACCTTAGGATATGGACAACCTTGAGCTATCAACTTAGTTTTAGAGGTAAATAATTTGTGTACTTTGGTACTCTATCAAAAACAATTTACTCATGACACATGTCCCAGAGGATTGGTAGTAGCAATCTTGGTAGGAAAATCTTGGGGGTAGCATTTTGTTTGGCAGCAAGGAATTGCTAAATGACTTTTCCTAAAGCTACATAGTATATTAAATGCTCTTTTTTTCTTAAATTGCACACTTATCTAAAAACCAAAGAAAACCTCTAGGAGCCAAACCTTGGCCCTGTCATTGTGATTGGTCAGGACACATACAAGGACAAAAAGATAGGCAGAGACATCGCCCCCCTTCTAAATGGGGAGGGGGATGGGCAAGATGGGGTCCCAGAACAATCCAGGTGTAACATAAGCCCCATAGCTCAAGAAAACATTCAATTTGGATGTTGAGAATTTTAAGCCTCATTCCTGAAAGTGTCCTGGATGAAGAGGATGCATTCTTGACCACCAGGCTGAGCCATTCTGGAAAAAACCAAACCTGCTCCTTGGCAAAGGTCAGTGGTAATGTCAGAATGTCCCAGACACCTGCTCCCATGAGCTCCTTCCCCCAAGCAGCCAGATGGCCCATTATGACCAACACACAGCTATCCCGGCCTGGTGCCCTGGCTCATTGGCAACAGATGGCCTGGGGGACAGGGACTTAACCCCATTGCTCAGACTGTAGCCCAGGGGATTCTGCTCATGGTCCCCCTTCTTGGAATCAACAAACTCAAGGGACCCCAGGGAAGATTTTCTTAGAGTTTACTTTGGAGTAACCTCTAAACCCTAGAAAAGTATCATAAAATGTAATAATACTCCTTACTTGTCAGGAAGTGGTCGAATTCTCCCCCATCACCATAATGCTACTATTTGGTATTATTTCAAGTAAGTGATCCATGTATAACCCAGAGGGTTATTTACTTTAAAATAAACAAGTAAGCCATTGACCCTTCACTAAATTGGTGGTTTCATCACACTTAATAACTGCCTCACCAGCACATTGTTCCCTTCTGGAAAACCAGTCATCAGCAACTGGCTGGAAATCACACTGTTCTTGCTTAAATTTATCTAATAATCGATGGTTTGACATTACTTTTTTCCCTTTCACTTTTTAAACACCGTAGTAATTCAACACTGAAAGGAATGCGCTGTTTGTAGCTTATGCTTCTCTCAGGGAACAAAGGAATCTGGCAGGACATACACACAGGTATGGACAGACACACAGGTGTGAACCTGCCTTCAGAGTCATGTACCATTAGTGTTTTTCAGTTGGAGTGTGTTTGGGGGTTCAGGGGGACAAGAAAGCCACTTGTGCAGCAGGGCTGGTCCACACAGCAGCTTCCTCTGTCCTAAGCCACGCCCCCTGCAGTGGTGGGGGGGGTGGGGGGGTGGGGGGGTGGGGGGGCGGGGGGGGCGGGGGGGGGGGGTGGTGGTTCGTGCTGTGCTCACAGGCACCGTAGCTTCCATCTGCCTCACTGAGCTCACCACAGCACTTCCTCCCTTGGGCCAGGCTGGCCAGGAAACCCAGCCCCAGCAGAGGCTCCCAGCTGAGCATCTTCAAGGCCCTTGCCCTCCTCCCAAAATGCGGGCTAAGTCACATGGTGACATCAAGGGCAGGACTGAGGCTTGGGGCCACTTCGCAGGGTGACCACCTTTCGACTTTTCATTTCGGTTTAGAGCTCTGTTGGATTTCTTTGTCTCAAATGCCTTCATCAGTCTGCAGCTCTCCCAGTTTGCTCTGTGTTAGTCTGCTAAACGCAGATGATAAGATGACAGATGAGACACGAGTTTTGGTAACATTAGTTCCTGGTAACACGAGATGTAGATGATATGTGTGCGATTTTTCCACACGCATTCAGCTTGTTAAAGAACCAGAATCTGGGGCGCCTGGGTGGCTCAGTGGGTTGGGCAGCCGACTTTGGCTCAGGTCATGATCTCGCGGTCCGTGAGTTCGAGCCCCGCGTCGGGCTCTGTGCTGACCGCTCAGAGCCTGGAGCCTGTTTCGGATTCTGTGTCTCCCTCTCTCTGACCCTCCCCTGTTCATGCTCTGTCTCTCCCTGTCTCAAAAATAAATAAAACATTAAAAAAAAAAATTAAAAAAAAAAAAAAAAGAACCAGAATTCGACTAAGTAAATTTAAAGGTCTAATCGGCTTTATTCAACAATTCGTGAATCAGGCAAATGGAAGGGCGTTCTGAGGAGCTATACAAAATGGAAGGCTTTTATAGGCAGAAAAGGGGCGGGGCAAAAAAGTTACTAGCAAAAGAAAAGAAAGGATTGGTTCAGGCAAGGTCACCTTCCCTTAGGAGTCAGGGCAGGGGTCTTAGGCAGATGATCCACTAGTGCTGACCAGGAAATTTTAGACTGACTGGTTTAAAACCCACTCCTGGGAGAGACTGAAACTGCAATTAGATTAGGTGCTAAATCTTGGGTTGGGCCTAACATAAGTGACTCCATTTTGGGTGTGTTGTTCCTTTTTTTTTTTTTTTTAATTTTTTTTTTAACGTTTATTTATTTTTGAGACAGAGAGAGACAGAGCATGAACGGGGAAGGGGCAGAGAGAGAGGGAGACACAGAATCGGAAACAGGCTCCAGGCTCTGAGCCATCAGCCCAGAGCCTGACGCAGGGCTCGAACTCACGGACCGCGAGATCTTGACCTGAGCTGAAGTTGCACGCTCAACGGACTGCGCCACCCAGGCGCCCCTGTTGTTCCTTTTTAACAAGCCTCAACACTTGCACATACAGCGTCTTCAGAACAGAGTGATTTTAATTTCTTTTTTTAGGGAATGATAGCAATGCAGCAAATACAAACTGCCTAAGAACACTTACTGTTTTCCAGGCACTTTTGTAAGACCGCGAAATTCAACATCAGGAAGTCCCTGCCCTCTGAAGTTTTACAGTTTCTCGAAAAGACATTCTTGCTAACAAGTACAAATCCGAATTACTCTCTCTTCTCATGTGAGGGTGCTTATAAGCAGGGGTGAGAAGGAGCCTGCAAAGTGGGGGGCAAGCAACATGGAGCCATGGGCTGGACATGGTCTATACTTTCCTGGAATCAAAGGTCCTCAAAGACTTGGAGGGAACACTAATTTGTTTTTTATTAAAATAACCACAACACTACTGTGGAATCACATGCAAAGATCATAGAGCCCACTCCACCCCCCTCCTCCCTTGCAGCCCCTCCTCCACCCATGTCTCCTAGTGGAAAGGATGCAGTGGTGGAGGCGCTGAAGGGAGAAGGGGCAGCTGGAACTGTGAGTCAGACAGAGGGCGGAGGCGCTAAAGAGGTGTAACCCCCTGCCAGGGGGAGGTCCACTGCCCAGGTTAGAAGGAGAAACACAGAAATGCTTTGGGGGGACGACGCAAACTTCAGTAGCTCTTCATGTGTCACATGTGGGGGAGGGGCACTCACTAAGCACTTCAAACTGGGGAAGACAGTCTTTGAAGCAGCCCAGGGTCCTCTCGGTTGCGGGCTTGTCTGCTTTGAAGCTCTCCTCCACTCTCCAAGGGCAGTGGGGAGGCCCTCAAGTGACTGAAGCAGAGAAGTTGCTTGGAAGAGAAAGAGCAGAGGGCACCACATTATGTCCTCCGGCTAGTCAGCCAGGCAGGAAGCCCTGCTGAGCAACTTTGGTTTCAGTTGGAAACCTTGTGTCATGTTCTTGTCCATGAGGCAGCAAGCAGCATAGGGGAGTGTGGTTAGATTTCCTGTTCCTTGCGGCGTTTGGGGGGGGGGGGGGGTGAAGCAATGGATAAGTGGAGAAGTGATTTCGAGAGGAGGGGGAGGTCACACAGAGGGTTTTACATTCACAAAGGCATTTCTGCTGTGGGGAGAACGAGTGGCAACTGTCTCTGGAACAGGCCACTGGAGATTCCAGAGGAGGGATCCACCCAGGCCTCCTCGCTTGTGGCTTTAATTATCCAGTTAGTCATTGGTTTACTGTCATCCAAGTTTAATAAGCTTGACTGTGACCTGTGAGCCAAAAAGTTGGCCAGGCTGGGGGTGGGGGGTGGGGGGTGGGGGATGGGAGGGGTGGGAAGCACCACTTTGGGCTGTCGGCAGGCTGAGGCAGGATCCACAGAGCCCACTAGCCCTGGGGAAGTGGGGACCGCCTGCCTTTTCTTTTCTTTCTTTGCAGCTTGTGATCTTGAACACAGGGCCCCAGGCACTGACCAGGCCAGTTAAACTGAAGAAATTTAAGAAGCAACAGCTTATAACTGCTCAGAGAGGAGTTTCACTAGCACAGAGCAGCCTTGGAAAGCAGAACCTGATTGACAAGCCAGGGAGGGTGTGGGTGAGGCGCTGGGATCCTGACAGTCACTGGGCTCCTCACCCAGTTTTGCACGGGAAGCGGCAGATCCCCTGTTGGCCCTGGCCCCCTGCCCATGCCCTGGGAGGAATGAGCGCGTTTGGGTGGCATCCTCCTGAAGGGGGATAGGCAGGGTTTTGTCCCCCTGACCTTGGAGCGAAGCGTGAAGCTCAGTGTGCACAGGTCACGCTTCCATTTTGAGAAGCCTGATCCGTCCGACCTAACGCACGGCTCTTTGTCTTTTGCACAACAGGACGGTCCCGCTCCTAGCTCAGCTCAGCGCATGTTCTGGCTTCCAGCTTCCCTCCTGAGCACCTGGTGGCTGTCGGTTTACTGTGACCTCACTGCCATTATATCTGCCTGGGTTTACATTTGCAGCATCTCACCAGGGCTGCCAGGATCCATCTCCCAGGCAAGGCTTTCTCCACAGAGGCTGCCGGGCCAGCAGGAGAGGAGACCTCCGATCCATCTGTCAGCATGTGAATAATTTCATCCACACATACTTCTCTTCCAACCCCCCGGGCTATTTTAGTTTCCCTGAACCGTGCAAGCCAAAGGCGCCTGTCAGCCTGCTCCCTCTCATGAGCAGGACGCATCCCCTTGAGCGCTCCAGGAGCCCCACCACACTGGTTTCTTTGTGAGGTCATCTTTGCAGTGGTTTCCGGGCACTCTGGCCTCCTTCCTGATAGCTTCACACATGCTGGTTTGCCAGAGTTCAGTTCAGTAAAAACATAAGGGCCTTCTGAGGGCTCACCCCTGTGCTGTGCATGGTGGGAGATATGAAAATCACGGGGGGGGGGGGTATCTGGGGGATAGGGTGTAGTCAAGAGTCACCCAAGGTGGGTCGCCCAACTTGAGTCCCAAAGAGAGAGAGTTCAGTTGCCAATTAGATTGGGGAATTTCGACCATTCAAAACACATATTTATATATCAAAGGTTCTGAGAAGTCCTGTCATAAAGAAATTCTGTTCCCCCTTTTTAGCCTACCATTTCCCCAACCCAGCATAATATTGACCATGAAACTCTTCTTATCACAACGACTTACATCTCGATGAACCAATTCATGGTTTTTTGTAATGCATTTTAGGAAATGATCTAAAAGTGGTTTTCGGTCTAAGGAGGCACCTCAATCTCCAGGGTATTTGGATTTAGATGGTGGCATTTTTGCCTGTCACCAAGATGCAGAGGTGCTTCGGGCATTTGCTGCAGGGGGGTTGGTGGGGGGCAGCTAGTGATCTACACCTCCTGTGGCCCAGCCTGTCCTCACTAAGCCAGGAAGAGCTGTCCTGCCCCAAATGGCCACGGTGCTCCCATCCCCCACTGAGAAGCAGTGGTTGGACAAGTGCTCAGCATTTTGTTAAAAACAGTCTCTGCAGGTCCAAACACCCTGCTATCTTCTCCGCCTTCAGATTCCTTGCTTCCTCTTGTTGGGGCGCCTGCATGGTTCATTCTTGGCCTTCAGTGAGTCTGGTCTGAGCTGGAGGTGACAGAGGCTACCAGAGGGCAGGGCTCCTCGGTTCCATCTATTCTGGACATGAAAAAGGTTGTGTTCAGGTGACCCTTGGCGGGGGAAGAGGAAGCCGCTCCCCTACCTGACAGTTCTCTCGCCTCACCCTGCAGGGAAAAGAATGCCTCCTGGCTCAAGCCTAAAGTGAAAATGCCTGGCGCTTAGCCAAAGTCAGGTGGCTTGAGAAAGACAGTGAAAACGCCGGGCACAGTCCTCGGTCCTTCAGGGGTAAAGTGGAGGAGACCCCACACCCAAGATCCGCAACTCCAACTCCAAGGATCAGCGGTGCCCCTGCTCCTGTCAAAACAGAAAACGCCCATGGCAACCGGCAAGTGTGGCCTGAAACTGCAGAGTGTGTGTTTAACAAAACAAGGGTGGCTCATTGATAGAGTCGCCCCAGCGAGCGTCTGGCCTGGCGCCCGCGAGGCAGCAGGTCCTGGGGGGGCGGCTCGGGCTGGAGCTGAGCTGGCTGGGTTTGCCTGCGGGGAGGAGCCGCTGCCGCCTGCACGCCTGCAGCCCCCCCCTCCGCCCCCGCCCCGGGCGATGCGGCCTTGGACTTCTGACCCGCAGGTGCGCAGTCAGCCTCCTGGCCCTCACTCAGCGGGAGGAGGTCCATCTCTCTTCTCACCGCCCGCTGCCCCGCAGGACTGGGTGGTGTTTTCTGGAGCAGTCAAAAATGATCCTCTCCCAGCCCGGGAGGTGGGGGGTGGGGGGTGGGGGGTTGCTCGCGTGAATTGCCTCTGTGCTGTTTCCCCCTTCCTCTTTCTCTCTCAGGATTAGTGTGGTGAGGGGCGGAAGGAGGAGTTGCCATGTAAAAATTTTTGAAAATAACTTTTAGGGCAACATCGTGCCAAGTGTGCAGCCCAATAGCCCCCATTGTATGGATGAGGACACTGAGGTCCAGTGAGATCAGATTTGAAGTCATGCTGCTGGGGAGCTGCCAAGCCAGGTAGAGGACCCCGGTGCCCACATTCACTATTGTTTTCCCTTCTTTAACACCCATTGAGGCAACATGTTGATTTGTTTCTCAGTTACGAAGAATTGTTAAAACTTGACAGCTGGGGTTAGGGAGTGAGCCAAAAGGCCTTTCAATATTAAAGCAATGTCTTAAGCAAATTTGGGGGTCTTCTGGCTCTCCACCAGAAGGTAAATTTGACTTCATATTTACTATCAATTGGAGTCCAGGCATGCATAACTCTGTAAAATTAGATGACGTTGTGTAGTAACTGTTAAAATGTAAATGACTTTTCTGTTCAGTAGAGAGGCAAATGATTTCTATCTGGTATAAAAAATAACCCCAAAGGTTATGGTTTTGTTTGCTGCCCCATAGGACATTAACCAGTTTTGAATCTAACTTTGTGGTCTTCAGCATTCCTTTTTGTTCTTTACGTGCACAAAAATCTTTGTTCCCATGTTGTAAACCAGCTTTGTTACCCTGAGGATTCTCTCAGTAATGGATTAATTAAATCATCGACACATACTCATCATCCCTTGTCAAGGCTTCATGTTCCTCTTCCGCTAGAGCCCCCCTCAATCCCCTATCAGCTGAAGTACACACTAAACACCCATTGCCAATTTTCACATGACATCAGGGGGCACCTGGGATACATGCTCCCCAACTTTGCAGAGTAAAAGAAATCCCTGTGATTGTCAGAAACACACTAGGACTGTCAAAAGTGTACAAACTCTACATGTTACTCCAAATAATCTGTTCCCCTCCCCTCTCATATTTTAATCATGCCATGTCTATGAGCAGGGGCTGGGGGCTCTGGCCTGCGAGACACCTGCTCTGCTCTCAGGCCCACAAAAAAAACCTATGCTCACACACAGAGCCATACCGGTGGCCCCACCCCGTGGGGTCAGGCACCTGGTCCAAGCAGCAGTCCACTTACTGATTGGTCAGCCAGTGAAGGCTCGGCCCAGCTATGCTAATGAGGTCTTCTATCTTGGCAAATTTGACAGGCAAATTCTAGGTGGAACACTTAGTGGTAAAGGAACAGATAAGGCAGACATTTGAGGTCCTGAAGCAGCAGACACTTAAATAAGCAGCAAGAAGGGCAGGGGAAGAAATGCCTATCTGAAATGCCCCACTGGCAGAGGATGAGGGCAAGGATGGGCAAAACCTATTGCTGGGCTGGCTGGGAGATGGGGCGTCTGTGTTTAAAGCTATGTTTGATTTCGAAAGACCTCTTGGTTCCTGACCTACATCTGGCACTCTGTCAGGCTCCACAGAGTTCTGTCGCCCTGTTCCTCCCAACAGGGGAGCCATGCAGCTTGTCCTGGGTTGCCATTAGACCTGCCATTTGGTCTATGGCCCTTACTTTCTTATCAATGTGTGGCCTTAAAATAAAGCCCACAGTGCTGGAGGGAACCTAGTGGGTCTCTGCTCCTTCCAATCAAAAGACCTTGATTCATTCTCTCACATTTTCTTTAAATTAATTTTTTTTTCTTTTGAGAGAGAGAGAAACAGAGCGTGAGCAGGTGAGGGGCAGAGAGAGAGAGGGAGACACAGAATCCGAAGCAGGCTCCAGGCTCTGAGCTGTCAGCACAGAGCCCAACACGGGGCTCAAACTCACGGACTGTGAGATCATGACCTGAGCTGAAGGACGCTTAACCAACTGAGCCACCCAGGCACCCCTCGCCTTTTCTAATAACTTAATAAGTTAAATATTAGCACAGGAGTCTTTATTACCTTTTATTTAGACAACTCTGTTGAGGGACATCAAGAATTTCCTAGGAAAGAGCAAGTTTTCTTGGTTAGAGCTGTCCTTCCCTTCTGTTTCCCTCTGTTCATTTATGTTCTATCATTCATTCATTCTCTCCACAAGCGCACCATTGATTCTAAAATGAGTAAGGCAGCATCCATGCTTTGAAGAAGAGCCCAATCTTGCAAGTACAGGGTTAAGGGACTGGGGTCAGTGCTGGAGTGAAATGAGACGATAGGGGCTACATGCTCCCCCGAGGTGGGGGTGGGGAAGGGCACCCCTTCTCTCCATGGCCTGCATTGGAAGCTTTCCCTCTTGGCTCTCCTACGAATGCTGGCTTTCATGCCTCTGGCCTGGAACCACATGTAACCAAAGCCATATGTTCAACTTGGATTAATTAAATGGAGGCCTCAGCAAATTTCTGGTGCTGCTTCTGATGCTTTCACGCTACAATATCTTTAACATTTGTTGCTGTGTGTTGTTTGTTATGTTTAACCCTGCGGCCCAGATTCTATTAGTCTGTAAAGTTTACATGGGGAGAGACTTCTGGTCTTGAATTTTTAAAATAAGGATTATTTTTGGCTTATTCCATGAGAACATGTCGTGTCTTCTCTAGGTTGGGCTTGAGAGGTTCGCAGTCCCGATTTTTCTGGGAGATGACTGTAATCTTAACGGATTCTACGTAACACTGTTAAGAAAAGGCTGTGCTGTAAACTCAAAGTCCTGATCCTTGGTTCTTAGCACCAAAGTGCTGAAAAAATTAAATTCCCAATCCAGTTTCTAACCACGGATGTCCAAGCACCCAAGATGGCAGGGAGAAGGGAAGAGGAGGTGCTCTTCCTGGGAATGGGCATCCGAGGCTTGACCCAGCCCTGGGCAGGCCCGGGAGACCAGCAGCACTTGGCGGGCAAGCGTGCATGAGAGTAAACCTCACTGTGTTCCCTGGACTGCAGGCCATGGTGCTGCTGCTCTGGCCATTTCCCACTCTCCTCCAGGGCCCAACACCAATGCTGGTGACATCATGGCAGCTTTGGTCATTTTTCTTTGGGGAAGGGTGGTCACAGTGATGAAGGGTCCCTATAACTTGTGCAAGTCCCCGAAACTGCAGGTCAAAGCCTCAGCTTCCTCTGCAGTGCAGGCAAGAACACCTGCTTCAGAAGGTGACAGTGACCTGGCATGGAGGCAGGTGTGCGTGTATGTGTGTCTGTGTGTGCGTGCACGCGTGTGTAAAGAGCCCAAGGTGCTCACTAGTGGTATCTATGGGGATAATTTGGGGGAAGGGGCCAGAGATCGTCCTTCTGATCCTCATATCCATAAATGTGAGCTGGAACAGCTTGCAGACACACACAGGACACTCCCGGCTGTGAGGCTGGGTATTTTCCTTGAGGTGGGTCATCTAGGCATTTCTCTAAGGCCTCCAATCCTTCCGGGGGGGAGGGGGCAGGGGGGAGGGGTGTAGACAGCTATGCTTCCCATCCCCTTGAGTACAGTGAGCTCTACCTGCTCATCTTACTGGGTTGGATCTGCAGGGAGCTGGGGTTCCCCTTGGGCCCACCTAGTGTAGGTTCCTCATCCCCCAGCTCTTAACATCCAGGTCTTGTGTCCAGGCAGATTTAAGCCATTACTATTTCAAAAGGCCTGCTTGAACATCAGCACCAAGGTCCCTGCCGCACAGTACAGCTAGGGGCCACACCCTTAGCACCTCCCTTGCTTAGACCTTCTAGCTTTCAGCTTGGAAAGAAAGGAATTCCATCTTTCCCGCCCCCTTCTGGTTTCCCTTCCTGGGTCTCTCCCATGGGTTGTCTCTCTAATGAAGAACACTGAAATTAGTAAGCAAGCTTTGCCTCCTGGGCAGGCTTTATGAAAAGCCAGGTGCCCCTGGATGTAACAGATTTAAACACTTTGTTTGGGCTGCTCTGCATTGTCCTAATCTTTCTTGGAGAGCTGCCCCTCCCCTACTCACTGTCCGAGAGGTTCTGGCGAGGGGGCCCCACCCAGGCTCAGGACTGACACGTGACCTAGGCTTGGCCAGTCAATCTCTATCCACCTGCCCATCAGCAGGGCATTCAGAGGCAGGCCCAGGCTTAAGTCAGTCGAAGGGGCATCATTTCAAGACTTTTGCTGAGAGTATTGAGAAAGCGATTCTGGCTTTCCACAGGGCTTGCTAAGCCAGAATAAGTTGGTCTTAAGGCCCCTGGTGGCCATCTTGTCACTGCTTGGAGGGGAGAGGCCCACCCCCCAGAGGAATGTAAAGCCCAGAGATGAACCCGATGACCTTGTGGAATCCCCTGAACCCTGCTGCATGTGAAGCCCCTGGACTTTCCAGCTATATGAGCTGATGCATTTCTTCTTCCTTAAGTCCATTGACTTGGAATTTATATTGCTTTCAATTTAAAAACACCTGACTGCTTGCTGGCCGAAGTGTAAACAGATTTCTAGCAATGAAGGATGATGTGTTTCTCGAGGTAAAGAAAAGAGAGGCAAGGAGGAAAGAATAACAGAGCTGGGTGCAAAGGCTTGGGTCTGGAAAACTCTGCCTTCTGTTTTCTCGTTGCTTATTAAAACCATTCCCCTCCCTCCCTCATAACCATGTAATCTGTCTCTACTGCACTTTTTGGAACACACCCTTGAAAGGGAGGCTGGTCCTGCAGAATTTTTAGACTGTAGTGAGGTTTTCTCCCCAAGGATCCTTTCCTTGAGAATCCCTCCAGAGACCGTTCTGAACACCCCTCCCACCCTGAACAGATCTGCGTCAGTCCTGTGACGTGGATCCCCTGCCCACGACTTGGTGAATAGTTCTTAGAGGAAGTGTTTCACTTCCACAAACCTTCAGACCATCAATGGGACAAGCAGCCCCATGCCCTATCCAGATGCCAGAGAAGGAGATGCGGCTTTCGACAACCCCACTGTCTACCCCTAAAATGGTTTAAACAAGACAGAAATATGTTTCTTTCTTATGTGAATGAAATCTGGATGTAGGCTTCGTGAAGTTGTCCCGACCCAGGATCTCCTCATCTTGCCTTCTCACCATCCTCAGCAGTGGGCATGTGCGTTCTGCTACTCCCTTTCCTAATCCGTCATCCTCTCCCACCCCCTATACCACTTTCACTTCCATCATTGAGCAGTCACTGGGTGGGCGTAGAGATGCGACCAGCAAGGGCAGCTGGAAAGGCACCCTTTACTCTGTGTGTCAGCTAAATATTGGGGGCAGGGGTCCACTCCTAAGGAAGAAAGGTAAATCGGAGACTGGGGAACACTAGAAGTCTCTCCTATATGGGTTACCCCAGGACATGTCACAGTGAAACCCCTCACAGAAACAGCCCCACTGCTGGTGATGCCCATGAGGGCCACTGGGGAAAAGAATAATTAGCTCCAGACACCTCAGTACAGACACCCTCCTGTTATAAGGGCTAAGAGAAGGACCGGGGCCCACGTGGAGAAACCTTCCCCATCCTTATCTGTCTTTGACATTCAGGGGTCACCGCCCTGAGGGAGTAAGGCCTCCAAACCCACCTCCATTCCTCAAGGACAGCTGGACTACCAGTGACATGAGAGCCACAGAAACATCTTAGGAAACTTCCAGGGAGCCAGAGAGCAGGCAAAGGAGCCATGTTCCTACTTGACCCCGTCTCAGCTGAGATTAGACAATAGGAGCTTTCTCAGGGAAAAAAAAAAAAGCAGGGTGTGTTTCTTGATATATTTCACTACCATTTGATATTGAGGGTCGGTTTCTGAATAAGTGAACTGTGGGATCCCACGCAAGGTTGGTGAATCCCAGAGCAGCTCAGGAGAACTGGAGCCACATTGGCAGGCCATCCACAACCATGCGACATCATGGGGACAATCATCTTTGGGGAAGGACCCCAAATCCCCACTCACTGCATCACATTTGCAAAGCACTTAGAATGCTGGTTGGCACTTGGTAGGGGCACTTGGTAGTGGGATATGGGCCTGAGTATTCTGGGTGAGAAAAGCACTTATTATCATTATTATTTTATGAAATATTTATTACACATCTACCACATACAAGAGACTGATCTAAGTACCATGGAGGGTCACAGAGGTGAAAAAGACACCACCCTTGCCCATGAGGAGTTTATAGTTCTAATAAAAGTTGTTTCAAAAGGCTGTTTATTTCATGTCAGTTATCAAAACAAAACAAAAAATAATCCAGAGAAGCTTGGGGTCCTGCTTTCTGCACTTGCCATTGTGTCTTTGGAGAGGATGGTTTCTAAATCCCCTTACCTGCTCCTAGAAGAGATGGTAAGGAATCAGTGTAGTTAACCTGGGCTGGGGCTTGGGTAATTGCAGGCAGAACACCGGCCTTGGAAACAGCAGCCTTCTGTTTGTTCCTGTCACCTCCCATGCCCTACCTGAGCTTCTGCCTCAGTTTACTCCTCTCCAAGGTGAGAGCAGCCACATTTGTTTCTTCCCAGCTCCCCATCTCTGTGGTGATGGAAGCAATGGTATCTGTAAATCACATGGAGCTTCCTGAGAACCACTTGATGGTTTTACATCAAATCTTTCTCGGGAATGGGGGAGTGAAAGAGCTGTCCTTTCCAACTGGCTATTTTGTTTTGAATTCATCTTTACACAAGCCCCTCACAGGAAAAATGATGGAGGAAGGGACAGAAGGAAGGATTAAATGCCCAAGGAAGAGTAAAACAAGATGGCAGAGAACTGGGAGAAGATCAAAGATTTGAAGGCAGCTGTTTGATCTCTGGACACTCATGTCCTCTGGACACCCTGAGACTTGGGCAGCCACAATCCCTACCCCAGCGCCACTCTGCTCCCCAGTGCAGCAAGTTTGCTATGGCCTATATCAATGGGGGCTTCAAAATCATCTACATTTTGTTTACTCATTTGGCGACTCATTTATTCATTCTATATTCATCCAACATATATTGAGCATCATAGGTGCCATCTGGAAGTCTTACTCCCATTTGCTATCAGGAAGGTTGTGTATTTGCATCAATGCTCTGTACAGTTAGTTTCATTTCCCAAGAGTGGTTTTGGACTGGAAAGTAGATATTGCTGAGGACCTTTTATGAAAGTTGCATCTCGAGTTCTCTGGGAGACACCCACTTCTCCAAAGAAGTCTTCCACATCCTTGGCCCAGGAGAGCACCCATCTTCCTGTGCATCCTCACAGCCATTCAAAACTAGGGGCACCTTTGAACAGTCCTCGGTTGTCCCCAGGGTAGTCAGAGACACCTGGCTGCAACCAACAAAGACTCTTTGTACAGATGGCACTAAGTCACCGGACAGGTCTGAAATGTAACTTCCTCCTCTGGGCCAGGGGAACTGAAGCTGAAAGACTAGAAGGATGGGTCAAAATGAAGATAAAACTTAAAGGAATAAAAGTAGAGTTGTGTGCTTTGTGATTAAAAGAGAAAAGATTTAAAAGGAGAAGGAGAAGGACAAGAAGGAGGAGGACGAGGAGGAGAAGGGGAAGAAGAGGAAGAGGAGGAAGAAATCCCATCTTGATGGTATTATATGTGAAATTGGCTTAGAGATTTCGTGTGACTGCAAGATCAGTGTGAACCAAGAGCTGAGTTGGCAGCTAGAAACCCAAACAACCTTTGCCTGCGTTGGCAGAGTCACAAGTGTCTAGAGAGGGACATGGGAGCCCCCTGGGCTGGTCACAGGGCAGGCCATATCTGAAACGTTTAGGCTTAGTTCTAGGTCCACATTTTAACACTTTAACATACTGGCAGGATCGCCTAGGAAGATGGCATCAGTGTAGAAACCACACCACCTGAAAAACCATTGATGTTCAGTCTATAAAAACAATTTGTGGACATGACAACTTTCTTCCAGTGGTTCACTGGTCAGATGGAAAAGGAAGCCTGAGGAACTGCAGGTTGAAAAGGGCTACATCAGTCTCAGGTCACAGCAGAGACCTCCTGGTGTGGACTTTACACAGCTTCCAGCCCCTTCACCTCAGAATTTGATCTGCATCTTCCTCCATATTTTCATCTCCTGTTGCCTCAGAGGGAGAATAGTCCCTCCTCCCTTAGGAGATACAGCTCATCCTCTCCCGTCTCCCATCTCTAGGACACACCCTTCCAATTACCACCCTGTCCGGAGTCTTTAATTTTCCCTTCTCCACTGGCTTCTTCCCCAAAGCCTGCAAATATGAAGAAGATGATAATTTGAGTCCTCATTATGTGCCAGGTGCATAGAGATTTATGTGCCTTGACTAATCCTCACACCAGTCCAAGGAAGTAGGTGATGTCTTGTCCATTTACAGATTGGGAAACTGAGACTTGGAGTAGTTCTGTGATGTTCCCAAGGTCGCACAGTCCAGGTATGTCAGTCTCGAATACTCTGAACTACACTTGCATTCGGGCTGGTAAGCGCTGCCTTCCCTTTCCAGCCAAATTCCCTTAACGGAGCCTCTCTTGTGTCTATTGCTTTATCTCTCACCCGCCCCTCTGCCTGCTGCGGTCTGCTCTCTGCAGAGGCAGTTCCCCCAAAGGTCATCAGTGACCCAATGGTGAATCCAGAAGCCTCCCCTCAGGGGTCACTCTATCTGGCCCTTCTGTAGCACCTGGCACTGCTGGCCATGCTCCCCTTCATCCCGTGTGTGTCGCTGGGCTCACCCACTCTTGCCACTTTACCTCTCAACTTTCATCCCCATGTAGGTCCCTCCTTCCAAGTGTCACTAGCCATTTCAAAGGATCTGAGGACTCAGCTGAAGTTGGAAACCAGGGACCTGTGAGTGAGGTTTCCCTGGTATGTGTAGGGGTATGAGATGGGGTGTACAAAACTGAGCACGCTGGAGGGTACAGTCCCAGTGATCCAGCTGTCCTTGCACTCACCTTGGGAGGAGTTATAGGGCTTGGGGCAGAATTACAGGGCAGAAACAAAAGGACCGGGAATAAGGATTGGCATAGTCTCAAAAATCAGAGAAAGCTGACAGACCAAAAGGCAGTGCTTAGGGGATGAGATGGTGAAGTTCAAGGAGAAAGCAGGCTGATACCCTAGGAAATGATGACCGTGATACAGAGCAGATGAACATTGCTGGGATTACCAATGTCAAGGAGTTAAGGGTCTAGGTCATTGGCTGGCTCATCCACTAGACTCAGAAACGCCCTCAAGTCATGGCAGGCCTTGGGTTTAACTTTCCTGACTCATGCCTGCCTCCTGTGTGAAGCCGTGTCCTCAGCAGAAACAAGATGTTGTACCCCTTGGGCTTGCCAGAGTTCAGCATTCCTGCTCCAGTTAAACAAGGCCACCAACCCAGTGCCATGCTGAGTGGCATAACTCCAGGGGTGCCCTCCACAAGGAAGCCGTTCCAATAGCGCAGCGCCTGGGCACATAAGCACTTATTGAATGAGCCGATGACGGATGAATTCATTTCTTGTGTGTCTTATTCCAGTTCAGCCCAGCAGCATTCTTTGAGCACCTACTAATGTCAGGCTGTGTGTGAGGGGCTGGGACAGATCAAATGGGAAAAGGGAGCAGGGACACAAGCCTACTGGCCAGGCGCAAATATAGTCACTGATTCTAAATTAGAGCAAAACTTTAGAGGCTTCCAGACAAAGCCTTAAGCTCCCTCTTCTGGGCTCGGCATTTGCAAATTTCCTTTAGAACTGCAGACACTTGGGGCGCCTGGGTGGCTCAGTCGGTTAAGCGTCCGACTTCAGCTCAGGTCATGATCTCGCGGTTCGTGAGTTCCAGCCCCACGTCGGGCTCTGTGCTGACAGCTCAGAGCCTGGAGCCTGCTTCAGATTCTGTGTCTCCCTCTCTCTCTCTGACCCTCCCCCATTCATGCTCTGTCTCTGTCTCAAAAATAAATAAACGTTAAAAAAAAAAACCAAAAAACTGCAGACACTCTTTAGCTTGATAGAAGACAGGAAGATGACGCAGGTAAGAAGACCATCCCAGAATATTTGGCCTGTCTCAGGTGACCAGAGTCAAAATGTGTGTGCCTCGGACAGAGCTGCCGCTGGGTCCTCAAGGGAAGACCCTGCAGGCTGCACTCAAAAGAGCCCCTCTGGATTCCCTCTTCCTGTCCTCCAAATTGGGTGTGTGTTGAGGGGTCACTTACTGCTGATCCCCTCTGCGTCATCTCTTATCTCATTTTATTCAGAAAGGAGTCTGAGGATCTCTTTTCATTTTCTGTAGAAACAATCCTTGTCTCCAAAACTCTTGGAGTATTTCTCTGAGAACTATCTCTAGGCTGTTGCCATGTGCACCAACAGGAGCTGGAGCATACAAGAGTCCTCTCCTCCTATTCCCCAGAAGGAGAGGGCGGGAGGGGTGCCTGGGTGGCTCAGGTCATGATCTCACGGTTCATGGGTTCAAGCCCCGAGTCAGGCTCTACGCTGACAGCTCAGAGCCTGGAGCCTGCTTCAGATTCTGTGTCTCCCTCTCTCTGCCCCTCCCCTGCTTGCGCTCTCTCTCTGTCTCTCAAAAATAAATAAATGTTAAAAAAAAATTTTTTTTTTTTAGAAAGAAGAAGAGTACAGGAAATGAGCCTTCCAAGGAGAGCTCCAAATCCCCACTTGCGTAAAGTCGCTGTTCCCTCGCTCTGCCAAGCAGTGAGGCTTCACTGGAGCAGGGCTAGGGATTCAGCAAGACAGCAGCATAGACTTGGACGGCTGCCACCATGGCTCTGCCCTCAGAGACTTCCAAAAAAGCTTCCCACTCTGTTACTTGCCTTGGTGGCCACTAATGTTCCTGCTGCAGGCCCTGGGCACCCGGGCTCCAGCAACATGAGCTGTAAAATCCCAAGGAAAACTGAAGCATCCAAATGCTGTGGGTATGCTTTTGGCAGGCCTCCTCTGTCAGCACTCTGTCCCTCTCCCCCTCAAACACAGGGACAAATACAGCCAGCGGGGAAGAAGCCAAAGAAAGCAGCTTAGGACCCTGGTGAGGAGGGGGCTGGTCCACCAGCCACTGGAGAATCCCTTTACATGGAGGTCAGCCTTGATATGGGGGTGGAGCGGGGGAACCCAGAAACCCTCTGTCAGAGTCCCAGGACTCTGGTCCTCATTAGACTCCTAGGGTAGTTCACCCCAGAGGGAGACCCTGGAGCTAGACCAGCTAGGGTGATAACCGGCAGCCCAATATTGCACAATATTGTCAGAAATTTGATCTAATCCAACATTTATAGGTTGGAAGAGTTCTAGATTTGTGGTTTCTTTTGGAGGAAAAACAGATCAGAAGACACTGATAACCTGGACTCTCATGGCAAAATAGACGGTGCTATTTATTTAAATTTTTTTTCCAACGTTTATTTATTTTTGGGACAGAGAGAGACAGAGCATGCACGGGGGAGGGGCAGAGAGAGAGGGAGACACAGAATCGGAAACAGGCTCCAGGCTCTGAGCCATCAGCCCAGAGCCCGACGCGGGGCTCGAACTCACGGACCGCGAGATCGTGACCTGGCTGAAGTCGGACGCTTAACTGCGCCACCCAGGCGCCCCTAGACGGTGCTATTTAGATAGAGCGCGTGTCTGACAGTTCTCCACACACCCCCATTCCCTGTGACACCCCTCACTCGGGGCCAGGTGCTACTGACCCTGGACTTGTACTGCTGTTTTTCTTATGGTAGAGACAGATTTCTCTATGTACCCTTAGCCATCAAAAGTGATTTTTCCACACTTGACGGACAGGTTCCTACTGGCATTTGAATTTGCAAGCCCTGATATCAGCAAGGCACCTAGAATGGCCGAGACGGTTCCAGTCACGAGGGACAGAAAATAAACCCAAATAACTGAAACAAAAATGAAAAGAGGGGTTGGCTGTCTCGTGCAGCTGGGAGGAGTACCCGGGCAGCTACAGAAGTGAGCGGGGGGACTGCGGGAATCACAGCAAAGGGCCATGCAACCCCGCCAGGATTCTCTCTCCAGCTCTCCCATCGGCTGATCTCTGCTTGTCTTTGCATGCTGCCCTCATTCTCTTTCAGCAGAGACGCCTTGGTCATGTGGTGAGGATCGTGGCCACTAGAAGCCCCAATTTAGAAACCCCGGTAGAAAAAAGAGCTTCCTTTCTCCATGTCTGAAAAACAATCCCAGGAAAGGATGCCGGCTTCACTTGGGTCATATGCCTCAGAGTGGCAGGATGTTTTCTTTTTAAGTCCAATACATCAGTAGCTGGTCACCGATCTCAGTAGGTCACAAGTAGTAACTTATTTAATCCCTGTCTTTTAAAAAAGCCTATCAGTCCAGTTACTATCTTCATTGCAAATGAACAAACATGTAAGTGGCCTTCACAAGGTCACAGAGCTATTGCTTGGTAGAACTGGAATTTGGGCCCCAGCAGTCTGGCTCCAGAGTCTGTATTTGTGCCCCCATGTTACAGTTGTACCCTCATGCTATGGTTGTGTGGGATTGCGTGGCGTAACTCTAGGGGAGCAAACCCTGGACCTAAACAGCGTGACCTCGTAGGCAACACGGGGGAAGGGACTAACACTGTTGTCAGAGTGGACAGGAGACTAATGGTGGCTCATATTTGGTAGCTGTGGGGGGCGGGGGTAGGTACTGTGACTGACGGCCCCACCTGTCCCACATTTACTGGGGGAGGAGTAGTTCCCCAGAGAAAGAAGCCCAGGCACACAGTGATCACGTATGACCATCTCAGGAGCATCTAGGGGCAGTCATGGCTTCAGTATCTGCCTATCTTCCTGCTCCCTAAAGATGTCTAGATATGAAATGGTCTCTGGGAATGATATACTGGTCCAGGGTCTCGGAGAGGAGAAGAGAGGAGAGGAGAGGAGAGGAGAGGAGAGGAGAGGAGAGGAGAGAGAAAAAAGAGACAATAATTTATTCATCCAAACTATAAAATATAAACAAATAGCTCAATGTCAATAACACAAAAAAGGCTTTAAAGAAAACTCGTAATCACTATTCACATGCTCTGAGCCTCTTATAACTCCACTTTTTAAATTTTTTTTTTCAACATTTATTTATTTTTTGGGACAGAGAGAGACAGAGCATGAACGGGGGAGGGGCAGAGAGAGAGGGAGACACAGAATCGGAAACAGGCTCCAGGCTCCGAGCCATCAGCCCAGAGCCCGACGCGGGGCTCGAACTCACGGACCGCGAGATCGTGACCTGGCTGAAGTTAGCCGCTTAACCGACTGCGCCACCCAGGCGCCCCATAACTCCACTTTTTAAATGAGAGACCCCACACAGATTACCTAACCTTTCTGCATCCCAGTTTCTTCATCTATAAAGTGGGGAATAAGGCCTATCCATGTTCTTAGGATTTGATGAGATAAGCAGCCATGGCTCATGGCACATGGAAGTCTCGAGAGAATGTTAGTCATTAAAGAGAGAATCTAAGCGTCATTCAGAACCCTCTGCTCTCACTTTCAACCTAATGTAGTGTGTTTCTCGGAGAATTGCACAACTCTGCCAGCTCTCCTAGTTTAGCCTCAGTTTCTCAGGATAAAACACAAGCCCCACTCCCTGCTAAGGACCCTTGCAAAGGGCGGTGAGAGGGGTGTGGGGAGGGGCCGAGGGGCACTTGGTACAAGTGACTGAAGGAATGCCAAGAGCTCTCATAATGAAACGGGGTGGTGATAAAGGAGATGCTATGAGAACGAGAAGGAGCAGGAAAGGGGGGTGGGGAACGCAACTTTGAAATAAGTAAAACTCTGTCATCATTGCATTTTAGAGTTAAAGGAAATTTAGAGAGGATCCAGTTGAGTGGTTATTCAACCATTTTTTAAAAAATAAAATCTTATGCAGACTCTAAATCTGCAAAACAGATACAGGGCAAGCCGCCTGGATAGAATGAGGGCTTGGGGAGCCGTCAGTTTGGCCTCCATGCTGGGCTTGCTCCTAGGAACAAAGTTTGAACACCAGATCTGGGTCAATCCAAGAGTCCAACACCACCACAAATATCCACTCTGCTTGCACTCCACAAATGAATTACCTCTTTCAATATCCACCCCCAAACTTAGCATCTTAAAACAACAATGATTTTATTTGCTCCTGAGTCTGTGGGTCAGTCATTTGGGCTGAGCTCAGCAGGGGGTCTCCGGGGGTTATTTCTGCAGCTGCATCATCTTAGAGGCATGAAAGGGGCTGGATAGACTAAGACGGCCTCACTCACATGTCTGGTAGTCGGTGCTGGCTCCCTGCTGAGCCTCTCTCCTCCTCAGAGAGCTGCTCTGAGACTCTTTATACATAGCACTGACTTCTAAGAGGACAGGATTAGAAGTTGAAAGTTCTCCTGAGGTATGAGGTAAGAAGTCCCATAATATCACTTTTGCGGTATCCTACTGGTCCAAGCAAGTCACAAGAGCAGCTCAGATTCAAATTGAAGGTGTGGAGAAATAGACTCTTGATGGGAGGAATGTCAAAGTCACATTGAAAGGAGCTGTTTGCACAGGAATGGGAGGCATTTGGGTTACTCATTTTATTTTTTGGAACCTACCACATCTCCACATTTTCTGTAACCTTTTTTCAATAAGCTTGGCATATATTTGGTACCCAAAAATGACAACTTGTAGTATATATGGATGAATGTGGCAAATTTTGCTATTATATAAACCCTCTCATTATTCATTCTCCATTTCTTTCCTATTTACAAAACCTCAGTCCTTTTTTTCAGGGTGGCCATGTGCCCAGTTCCAAATAGTCACCTTCCCAGATTTCCTAATTGCTGGAGTGGCCACGTGACCCAGTTCTGGCCAATGAACGTCACTAGAAGTCTTCTGGGTGGGGCTTCCGGGAAAGCTGTTGTTTTCTTGGTCAAAGGGAGCAAGCTCCATGGCACTTGCCTTTTGCATTTTCCCTGCTCCCTTCCTGTCTCATTCCTGCCTGGATCCCATTTGTAACACTTAGGGGTAGAGCAGCCATTTTGAAACCATGAGACTAGATACATAGATGCACAGAAGCAGCCCGATCGCCAATGGTATCACAGGACCTCTTCTCTAGTCATGCACTCCCTGCTTCTGACATTCTTGTTGTCTGAAAGAAATAAACTCTGCTTGGTTAAGTCAGTTAGAGCTGTGGTTTCTGCTATTGAAACAGCAGTGACAGTGAGATGAGACTGGGAAGGAGAGCAGAAGGCTGACCATCAAGGGCCATGACTTAGGAAGACACCATAGTTGCTGCAAACACTGAAATGAGTTTCTGCCTTTCGTTATGCTTATGTGTGCACTCGTGTGTATTTGGATGTGCCTGAGTCTAGATATACATGGTTTGGCACATCCAAATACACGCAAGCACACATAAGCATAGGGATGAATGTTTGTGTACAAGGAAATACAGTAGTTTTTGCAAACTTTAAAATCAGATTGGAGTCCAGTGTTTGAAAGGCTGAAATAAGTTGGAGGTGAAAATATAAGTTCAATGGTAATGACTATAAGCTCTTGTACTTAGATTTTTTAAAAAGATGTCAGCAAGGGAGAGCTTAGTTTCACCGCCTGAGGGTTGGAGTTGACTGCAAAGGCTTAGAATGAGCTCACGGAGTGAGCTATGAGCGCCAAACGCTCTGGCTCACCCTCTGACTGTGATGATTATCTAGGATCCAGAACACAGAGAGCAGATGTCCCTCAGCCTCTGCATGGTCAGAGCGCCATGCCCATCCTAGGACTGGCAAATGGAGCCCAGCCAGAGAAAGACCAGGATGCCATCCAGGATCTGGGAAAGTTTAACTTGGACAAGAGAAGACATGGAGGGGCCTGAAAGGATAATAACTGTAATAAGTCATCCATCACTGCATCCAAACCACACCTAAAACTGAGCGCCTTAAACCAACAATAACCATTCATTTGCTCAGGATTCTGGAGTCTGGGCTGGAGAGATTTTTCTCTGCCCCACGTGGTGTCATGGGGTGGATTGGGCTCACTGACACATTTGCAGTCAGCTGACAGGTTGACTGGGGCTGAAGGAGCCATGATTGCTTCACTGGCTTGTCTGTCATCTCAGCTGAGATGGCTGGAATGTCTGTGGACTAGCAGCACTTCTCTGCTCGTTGGGCCCTTTCAGCCTACTTCTCCACGTGGCTCTCATCCTCCAGAAGGCTAGCTCAGGCTTCATGGCCTCTCAGGACAGCAAGACAGTGAAAGTGGATGCTACAAGGCTACCAGTGCTCAAGACTAGAACTTTTGTCACATTCTGTTGCACCATGCAAGTCATATGCCAGTCCATATATTGTGTGGAAAGGGACCACACAAAAGTGTGAATTCAGGGGTGCCTGGGTGGCTCGGTTGGTTAAGTGTCCCATTCTTGGTTTCAGCTCAGGTCATGACTTTATGGTTTGTGAGTCTGAGCCCTGCATCAGGCTCTGCGCTGACAGTGCAGAGCCTGCTTGGGATTCACTCTCCCTCACCCTCTGCCCCTCCCATGTGTGCGCGTGCTCTCTCGCTCAAAATAAATAAATAAAACTTAAAAAAAAAAAAGTGTGAATTCAGGAGTGAGATTCACTGGGGGCTATTTTGCAGCTGTCTTTCCAAATAACTGATACCTAGTTTTTCTAAGGTCTTTATAGTTCACAAAGGATGCTTTCTTGCACTGTCTTATTTGATCCTTACAACTAAGTTGAGATTATGGTAAGTGGTATGCTGGCAAAACAAAAAATAAATCAACAAAAAGCTCTGATTTATAGCATTTGCCACTTACTTTCCTCGGTGTAAATACTCCCACCATGGTTCATCTTTAGCAAGCAACGCGAGACCACTGAAAGCAGAGGTGAGAGGAGGGACAGTTGTCATCTGGCTCCAACACACGACTGTATGTAGTGAGGTGATGGGACTTTCTCAAAATCACACATAACCCATAGTAGATCTGGTACCCAACCCAGATCCAAACTGTATGCTTTGGTGATAACATCACCCTCCCTCATAGTGATTTTCTTCAAACATCTGAAGGCTGCTATAGGCAAGGGGTAGCAATAGTCTAGGTTTCCCCAGAAGGCAAAGTAAGAGTCATTGTGAGTAAATTTCAGAAAGACAGATTTTGGTGTAAGAAATTCAGTATGAAAATGGATTCTGCAATAACAGAGCCACCCAAAGAGAATGAATCGCTTCATGACGTAGTGTTGTCCCTATCATAAAGTGTCTGTCAGAGGCTGGACCTTTGAAGATTTCTGAATTAGGGGAGAGGCTGAAGGTTGAACTAGAGAACCAACATCTAGGACTTAGATTCTGATTGTAAGAATGTTCTGAACTCCAAAATCTAGAATCACTCAGTGTCCTTTTAAGACCAAAGAGGGCAAGGAAAAAGAAGAGAGAAGAAGGGAAGGAAAAGAGAAGGTGAATGTTAAATCCTGGGAGGAGCTTGGCCACAAGAGACGTGACAGTCCTAGCGAGAGAAGTCTCCTGAATACATTCAGGTTGGAAAATGGGTCTTCAGTAGGGTAGCTCTGGTCCAAGTGACAGAGACATATGACTCATGACATGGAAGCACAACTTTTATTGTATTCAACTCAAATGACAGAGATAGCCCAAGACCTTGTGTTTGAAATGTTAGAATGTTCTTTGTGTGGCAGAATGCAACTGTTGATATTGCCTGGCTCTTTAGATAATGCTTGCTTTCTAACTGGGCTTCTTTAATTTTTCTCAGAAGGAAACTTGCTGAGGATTTAGCATTTAGTTGCTGGCTCAACCAGAACCCACTGCTCCCGCCTCTGGCTGTGCTGCCCACTTTTGCTTGGGGGTCTGGCAGTCTTGGGCACTTCCCCCTCAGCCCTGAGGGCTTCCTGAAGCAGTTAAAGATTCTAGTTTTATAATGAGAGTGGCAAAACTGGAAGCTTTCCCAAAGAAACAGCTCAAAACTTGAGGAATAAATCTCGGCATTTGGGAATAAACACCTGGGATGTTTCCTGGGATGACTCAGGCGTCACCAGCCCTGCCAAGAAATTACATGGGTAATCATAAAGCCTGGGAGCTTCCAGGGAGCGCCCAAGACCGTTACTGAAGTAGATAACTCATCTCTGAGAGAAAGTCCTTCAGCTCAAAAACTGTACGAGTCCATGCATCTCTGGTTGTAAGGAGCTGCTATTTCTGTGTGCTAAACCCAAAGAAAGGAAGGCGAGTTGACCAAGCAAAGCCTGGTTCCCGCTCCTTCAGCAGGCATCTCTCCCAAGTGGGACCACCCCCCATCAGAGACTTTCAAGGACGCTTTCACATGGAGGTTCCCAGGTTTCCACAGAGTGATATGCTCCTCCAAGTCC